>NC_051386.1:63894559-63897059 GCF_015228065.2 Penaeus monodon | reverse complement strand
CCGTGGTGTGGTTCGGCAGATCGAAGGCTTTCTTGAAATGTATGAAGATGTTGGTGATGGAGGATTTGCTCTTGTCCAGGTGGGCAAGGATTAAGTCGAGGAAGCTGACGAGGAAGTGTGTGGCAGAGGAGGAGCGCATGTTGCAGAACTGCCGAGTGTCAACGCTGGGTCCTGGTAGGCCCAGTCGGGGGCATTGCTTTCACACAGTAGGCTAGGCACAACGGAGTAATGACGATGAGAGAGAGAGAGATAGAGAGAGAGAGACAGAGATAGATAAATATATAGATAGAGAGAGAGAAGGGGGGGGGAGATCAGCTTCACCATCCGTGTACTATTTTGTTTCCAAACCTAAATCAGTTTCTTTATCACCACATCTTTCGTTCACTTTTATAAATCTGACTCTTCATTTGCCTCTGTAGCAAGGACAGATATATAAAGGAAATACACTGTAATAACAATGAGAGACTGACTATAATGATAATAACAAATAACAACGATAGCAACAACAACAATAAAAAAAACAATAAACGAAAGAGAGATAACCAAAAGAGAAAAGAAATGAGCGGTTATCATTCCTGGAACTAGACAGAAGTCACCATCTTGTGTCTCATCCGTAACATCCTCCCCCTTAATCTGTTAAGTCTTTGGGCTCCACCACGCTATAGGGGGATGCCCTCGAACTACGCAGTCATTTTGCTGAATTGCAGAACTGTAATCTGTAGTCTTTGGTTGCGTGTTTGTATGGTTGTGTGTGTGTGTGTGTGTGTGTGTGTGTGTGTGTGTGTGTGTGTGTGTGTGTGTGTGTGTGTGTGTGTGTGTGTGTGTGTGTGTGTGTGTGTGTGTGTGTGTGTGTGTTCTCTTTTCTTCGCTGTGTGTGTGGCGTGTGTTTTTACAGATTATACCCTTGACTTTGTAAGAGACTCGATAATCCCGTGAAGAGACATAAAAAGGTAGTATTATACTTTCCGATAAACAAAAAAGGATAATCATCAAAATAATATTTATTATAGGTATGCTAATCACGTTAAAAACGCCAGCTTTTACATCCATTACTTCCATTTCTATGATAAAGTTGCTCGAGTCGCCTGAAAACATTACACATCGCTTCTAAATTAATGCTGCGTGATTTGTTTCTCCGCCGCCGTGTATATATTACATATATATTACATATAATATATATATATATATATATATATATAATATATATATATATATATAGATATATATATATATATATATACAGTGTGTATGTATAATATATTATATATATAATGGATATAATGATATATATATATTAATAATGTGGTGTGTGGTGTGTGGTGTGGTGTGTAGTGTTGTGGTGTGGTGTGGTGTGTGGGTTGTTTGGTGTGTGGTTGTTTTGGTGTGTGGTTGTGGGTGTGTGTGTGTGTGTTGGGTGGTGGTTGGCATACTATATATAATATATATATATAATTATGAATATATATATATATATTAGATATATGTATAAACAATATGTATATATATATTATATATATAGATATATATATATTTTATTATATCTATATATATATATATATGGGTGTGTGTGTGGTAATATATAAATCAACACATAGGTATAAACATATAGATGTAAATATATATATATATATAGATAATATATAATATAATAATATATAATATAATATAGTGTGGTATATATATATAATATAATAAATATAATATATATATATATACTAATAATAAATATATATATAGATTATATTATAAATTATAAACTAGATATAAATGATGAGTATTATCATATAGGATATATAGGTATGAGATATAGATATATAAGATATATATGATAGATGATATAGAGATATACTTAATATATAGTATATATATAGATATATTATGAATATAAGATTATATATATTATATATATATAGGTATATATCATATATATATATATGTATATTATATATATATCTATATATATAAGAGATATATGAATATATAATATATTATATATATAAAATAGATATATATATAACAACATGATATATATATATATATATATATATAGTATATAAAAAAAAAAAAAAAAAAAAAAAAAAAAAAAAAAAAAAAAAAAAAAAAAAATTTTTTTTTTTTTTTTTTTTTTTTTTTTTTTTTTTTTTTTTTTTTTTTTTTTTTTTTTTTTTTTTTTTTTTTTATTATAATATAAACATATATATGTTTATACATATGTGTAATATATATATATTATACACACACACACACACACAATATATATATAGATATATATATATTATATAGATAATAAATATATATATATATATATACATATATGTTTATTACAATATATATATAAATATATATATATATATAAATATATATAAGATATTATAATATATATTGTACACACACACACAACACACACAACACACACACCACACACCCCACACACACACACACCACCCCCACACAACACACCACAAAACCAACACCCACCCACCCACCCCCAACCCCCCCC
>NC_051386.1:63889549-63894459 GCF_015228065.2 Penaeus monodon | reverse complement strand
CACATTCCATCTCTTCTTGCCCCTGGAGTCCGACCCCTTTTTTCATCTTTTTAATTTCGCACGCCCCCCAAAAGGAACTTTTCCAAAAGACAATACGTGTTCTTGGCTTCCCCCCTTTTCCACCACGCCGACCCCGGGGAGGCGCGCGGGGATGCGGCAAAAACAAATTGGGAGAGATGACAAAATCTTCCCCCATTCTTTTCAACCTTGGGTTTTTTTTAACTCACGCTGCAAAAGCCTGGGGAGAATGAGGAGAGTGTAAGAGAAAACAGTGAAAGGGGGATGGAGGTAAGGAGGGAGAGAGAGAGAAAGAAAGAAAGAGAGAGAAAAAAAAAGAGAAAAAAAAGAAAAAAAAGAAAGAGAGGAAAAGAGAAAAAGAGAGGAGAGGGGGAGGGAGAGAGAGAGAGGGGGAAAAGAGAGAGAGAGGGGAGAGAGAGAGAAGAGGAGAGGGGAGAGAGAGAGGAGGGGGTGAGGGCGAGGGAAGAGAGGGGGGGGGGAATACATGTTCTTTAACCCCATTCAAGAAAGCTATTCTCCTGACTTGGAAAAAGGTTTAAAAAAAACGGGAAAACAGAAATAAAGACAATGAAAACCCCTTTTAAAAACCCAATTTTACAGAAACAAAAAAGGCAACTCTTACTTTAAACACAAAAGAAAAGACAGAAGAGAAACAAGATATGTTATATAATTTTACTTTCCTTGTAATTTCCATTTTTCCTAGTCCCCCCCTTTTTTCCCCCCCCTCTTCTTCTTTTTCTCTTCCCTTTTTTCCCCATTCTCTTTCCCTTTTTCCCTTTTTTTTTTTTTTGATATCCAATTACACTGAAAACCAACGTCGACGGCTCAGAGAATCTTTTCGTAATTTTTTTTCTTTTTTTTTTTCGTTACGGGATTTTTGCCCCCCCCCCGGGTTGGAATTTCCCTGTCAAACCCGAAATAATCGTCGGTTTTAAACTTTTATACGTAATCTATCTTTTTTATAGCATTCAATCAATGTTTCTTTATATATCATCTCAGCTTAAATAGAAAAAAAATTATAAATCGTGATAGTTTTGGGAATGTAAGATAGTTACATATCTCTCTCTTCTTTAAAAGGAAGACATATTGAAGATATAGAATAGAATGAAAAACATATCTATTTTATTAAATAGAAAGAAGCAGAATAAAAAGGATAAAAAAAAGAACAACATTAGGGGTACATCTACCATCTATTTATATAGAGATTAACAGATATAAATAGTGATAGAAATAGATACAGATATAGAGAGTTTTACGTGTATCTTTGCTTATATAGAAGGAGACAGATATAAATATGAAAATGAAATATAAGATAGAGAGTTCTCTACCGCCCCCCCCCCCCCCCCCCCCCCCCCGAGAGAGGCCCCACTTGCGACATGCGCTGGAGACAAATCTAGACTCCCCCAAAAAATAATAGGATATGAGCGAGAAGAGAGCTACATCTATCTCTCTCTACTTAAAAAGAAAGAGTCAGATATAGTGATAGATATAGATACAGAGAGAACACCCCCTTCCGAAATGCGCTAAGACAGATATAGATAGTGATAGATATAGATACAGATATAGAGAGTTACATCTGTAGTGAGAGGCAGATATAGTGATAACTATAGCTTCAGAGAAAGCACCCCCTTGCGAAATGCGCTGAGGCGACGCAGGGCCTCGCAATGCATTCGTCCGCCCCTTCACTCTCGATTTACAGCCTGCTCTGTGGCGGTGGGTAAATGATCCCATTTAAATGTTCCCTGCGTGTTTCTCTGAAGATATATACATCATTCTCTTGCCGTTGACTATTTGCATGTTTTATTATATCATTTTACTTTTCTCTTCTTCTCTTGTCTCTATTTTTATTCGGTTTCTCATTTAGATTTTTGTGTGCGTGGAGTGTGCGTATATAAAGGTCATTTGCTACTCGGGATCGTGTGTGCTCCGGTTCACTTCCGAGAGGAGATCGATGGCTGGTCTCGTTTTGCTCACTCTGTTAGTCTGTTTGTCCGTCTGTCTGTCTTCTTGGTTCTGTATTCCGGGGGATGTCTGTGTCTTTCTGTTTGTCTGTTAGTTGTCTGTCAGTCTGTCACTCTCGGTCTCTCTCTCTCCTCTCTCTTCTCTCTCTCTCTCCTCGCGCTCTCTCTCTCTCTTCTCTCTCTCTCTCTCCCGCGCTCTCTCGCTCTTCTCTTTCTCTCTCTCTCTCTCTCTCCCCTCTCTCTCTCTCTAGGTCGCTCTCTTCTCTCTCTCATCGCCTCGCTCGTTCGCTCGCTCTCTCTCCTCTCTCTCCTCTTCCATCTCTCTCCCCTATCGCTCTCTCTCTCTCTCTCTCTCTCTATTATATAGAATATAGATGATATATAAGAATATATATAGACTGTAGATATATAGAGAGTAGTATATATAATATATATATCTATATATATATATATATATATATATATATATATCCCTTTCTATCTATCTCTTTCTCTCTTTCTCTGTTTTTCGATCCTTCCTTCCTTTACATTCTTCCTCACACTCACCCCATCATCTGGCAATCGAGACTACCAACTTTATCTTTCCTTTATTGACTCAAACTTTTCAATCCTTTTTCCCGGTCGTTTCCATTCATAAAATAACAATCTGACGTGATCAGCAAATTCTTGGAGTTCGGACGCGACAGACTGGCGCCTCTCTGGGAATGCGGGGAAGGGGGGGGGGGGCGGTGTGTGTGTGTGTGTGTGTGTGGAGGGGGGCAGGGAGGGAGGCGTACGTAATGTTTGATTGCTAAAATGTGGGGAAATTTTAGGTGATAGTAATGATAATGATGATTACAATAATGTTAATGATAGTAATAGTAGTAGCAGTAATAATAATAATAATGATAATAATAACAGTAACAATAATGATAATGATAACAATAATAATAATCATAGTAGTAATAATAATAATAATAATGAAGAAGATAATGATAATAATAAAATAATAATAAGAATAATGATATAATATATATAAATAATAAAATAATAAGAACACTAATGATAATAATAATAAAAATGATCATGATTGTTATACTATTATATTATATTATGATTATATATGATATTATGTATTATTATTAAAGTAGATGATTATTATTATATGAGTATCATTATCATTATTACCATTTAAAAATTATTATCATCAATTTAACAATAACAGAAATGTAACAATAACAACAACAACAACAACAACAACAATAATAATAATAATGATAATAACAATAACAATAATTTTCATACTCATCATCATCATAATCATAATAAACACAATAGTAATGCTATTATCAATAATGATAATGACGATATTACTAATAATGATAATTATAACGATAGAAAAATAATAAAATGGCGATGGTAATAACAATGTTACTGATAATGACAATAATGTTCATGGTACTAACACTACTAGTAAGACCAACAGCAAAGATAAAAACAATGACAAAACAATGAAAATACCAACAACAGTGATAATAAAGACACCAACAAAAACAATAACAGCAGCAGTAATAAAACATTTGCATAAAAGAATTCGCATGGCATTTACTTTCGATATTTCTGTCCCTTATGGTCACCAAGCCTCCGGGATTACGCTGCGAGGTCTCAGCCTAAAGGAGTTCAAGGCTCAGCATGTCGCTCCTTCGCAGTTTATTCTGTTTTTACATGTACTTCGTTTAAACTTATTGTGCAACTCGGGGGGAGATGGAGAGAAGGAGGGGAAATGCGATTTCAGTGATAGGGAGAGAGGGAAAGAAGAGAAAGAGAGAAAGAGAGAGAGAGAGAGAGAGAGAGAGAGAGAGAGAGAGAGAGAGAGTTAAGTTTGGTTGGATTCCATTTGATACAATGGATATTCTGGTGTGACTAATGTCTGCTTGATTTTGCTCACGTGTGTAGCTGCTGCTGAACGACGGAACCGAGTCTGCCCGCCCGTGGTGCACAGACACAGCAGTATACGCAAGGCTACAGTTGCAAATTCTCGCGCCTGGGCGGGGCGCGAAAACGCAGACCCCCGGATGAGAGGGCCGACACGTACCACTGTACTAGCCGGAGGCTAGTAAGAGAGGAGAGAGAGGAGAGAGAGAAGGAGAAGGAGAGAGATAGGAGCCCGACGAGAGAGAGGAGAGAGGAACAGAGAAGACGAGAAGAGAGAGAGAGTAGATGAGAGAGAGAGAGAGAGAGAGAGAGAGAGAGAGAGAGAGAGAAAGGTAGGGGAGAGAGAAGAAAGGTAGAGGGGAGAGAGAGAGGGGAGGAAAAGAGAAAGGAGAGAGAGAGAGAGAGAGAGAGGGAGAGAGAGAAAAGGAGAGAGAGAGAGAGAGAGAGAGAGAGAGAGAGAGAGGTTGATAGATAGATAGATAGAGAGAGTCACAATGCTTCTAATTAACATAAAAATGGACCGAGAGAGAGACTCTATCGTACACACAAATTACCAAAATCTAATGAAGTTTTAGCGTTTTGGTGCTAAATCGAGCGGGATTTAGTGTTCCCTAATCAATTTAATCCTCCATTGCTGTCATTTTAATAAGGTTATAGTGCCTTTGTACAAGTGCAAGGAAAAACGTGTTTTTTTTGCAACTGATAGTGCGTTAGAATAGTTAATTTTCTAATTATGTTTAAAGTTTATTCTAATTAAGTATTACAAATTGTAATTCCAGCAATTTTCGCCACTTCCGTGATAAGTCTTCAAAAAGGTCTGTTCTCGAAAACTAGATTGTATATATGCGTTGTCATTTCATCTTTCTTTTCCTCTATTTTATATTTGCTCATGAATGACCGTATGACGTTAAGACACACGTGTATAAAAATCAGGAGCAATATATATATATATTATATATTTTATATATATATAATATATATAAATATATATATATAATATATATATATATTTGGGTT
>NC_051386.1:63872749-63880249 GCF_015228065.2 Penaeus monodon | reverse complement strand
GCCCGAGGACGATGTCAGTCCAGGCGAGATCGACCTTAGAGTCGGCGAGTGCGCAGCCGTACACTACAGTTATTATTATTGTTATTATTATTATTATAATTATTATTTTCATTTTCATTATTATTTTTGTTGTTCTTGTTCTTGTTCTTGTTGTTTTTTTATTATCATTGTAATTATCATTATCGTCATTATTATCATAATCATTATTATTGTTATTATTATTAATATTATTATCATTATTATTTACTATTTTATTATTATTATTATTAAGTGAGCAAATAAATAATAATTGAAAAGCAACATAAAACAAAAATGCAAAAAGAAACAACAAAAATCGTGTGACAAATATAGAAACTGTTTTATTTAAACTCGAGTTAAAATAATAAATGTATGTAACATTTGAACACGAAACCAGGGTGACGGAAATTAATGCAATATGAGAGATTACCTACATTTTATGTGTATATTTAAGTGCAAATACGAGATAGAGGGGAGATTGGGAGAGAGAGAGAGAGAGAGGGAGGGAGGGAGAGGGAGAGAGAGAGAGAAGAGAGAGAGAGAGAGAGAGAGAGAGAGAGAGAGAGAGAGGCAGACAGACAGACAGAAAGAAAGATGGGGGGATGAGAGAAAGAGGGAGAAGACATACAGTAGAGACAAGAAGATACAAAGAGTTTGTAGATATTTTTGCATTTGCCGAGCTTGTTAATATTTTTGTTATCATCATCATAATCATCATCACTGACATCATCCTTATTATCATTATGCACAGAAATGCAAAGACATCAAATCAAAACACACTCCCTCAGTCACGTACACATTTCTAGGCATAGAATATGCATGAATAGGCTTGGGAGAAAAAATATATATATATAAATATTGACAAGTAGATACGTAGATAGATTGATAGGGAAGGAAATCAATAGACAGATTGATGAATGGCAGTTTATACTACCTTATTGATATCATGGCAGAAAGAGAATACCAAAGAAAATAGACCTTCTATAAAACATTTTTTTGCTTACATAGACAAATGGATGATATATACACATATAGACAGACTGAGAGACGATGGATAGGAAATTGGCTTATAGATAGACAGAGAGACAAGAAAAAAATGGATAGAGAGGTGACACGTAAATAGACAAAGGGACAGACACAAAGACAAACACACACGAACGAGGCGACAAAGAGACAAAAGAAGAGCCAGAATTGAAACACGTTCCGGCGACTTCGGTTTCCAGACAGTGGCAGATGAGTTAATTAGCAAGTCGTTAAAATGGATTAGTTTGGGCTAAATGTTGCGACCAGAAGAAACTCAAAGAAAATGAGAAAGGGACAAGAGTTCCGTGGGTGAGTGTACCGCCTGAGGAGACATAGGAGAGAGAGAGAGAGAGAGAGTGGGTGAGAGAGCGAGAGAGAGAGAGAGAGAGAGAGAGAGAGAGAGAGGGTGAGAGAGAGAGAGAGAGAGAGGAGAGAGAGAGAGAGAGAGAGAGAGAGAGAGAGAGACAGACAGACAGACAGACAGACAGACAGACAGACAGACAGACAGAGACAGAGACATAGAAAGAGAGAGAGAGAGAGAGAGTCAGAGAGAAAAAGGGAAAGGGAGAGAGAGAAAGAGAAAGAGAGAGAGAGGAACAGAGAAGAAGAAGAGAGAGAGAGAGAGAGAGAGAGAAACAAAGAAGAAGAAGAAGAAGAGAGAGAGAGAGAGAGAGAGAGACAGACAGACAGACAGACAGACAGACAGACAGGACAGACAAAACAGACAGACAAAAGAGAGAAGAGAGAGAAGAGAGAGAGAGAGAGAGAGAAAAAGAGAGAGGAGGGGAGAAGAGACAGAGAGGGAGAGAGAGGAGAGGAGGAAGAGAGAGAAAAGAGAGAGAGAGAGAGAGAGAGAGAGAGAGTTTATCAACAGATGTTGATGGTAAAAATGAAAGTAAATACTATTACTATTATCATTATTATTGTTCATTTCTTACTCTTACTGTTTTTTAATATGATAATTGCAACAAATAATATTATCATTGGTATTATAATAATAGTTAAAGTGACAACTTGACAAAGACAGACTGCCCCTCTTTACCAGTAAGACCTAATACTAATATCAATAATGATGATAATAATAAATATAATGATAGCCATAATGACGACAGTAACAATAATGAAAATAATAATTATAATGATAATAATGATAACGATAATAACAGACAATAATCGTAATGACGATACAGATGATGATGATGTTTATAACAATAACAATAATGATAATTAAAATAATGATACTACTAATAATAATAATAATGATGATAATAACAATAATGATAATAATGATAATAATAGCAATAATAATATTCGCAATAATAATAATAATAATGATAAAAAATAATAATGATAAAAAAAAAAATAATCATGATATGATAATAATAATAATGATAACAATAAAGATAATGATAATAATAATGAAAATAATGGTCATAAAAGCAAAATATTAAAGGATAAAAGAAAATTTAATATACTAAATTCAAAAATAAAATAATAAAAATGTAAAAATAATAATAAAAAATGATGATGATAGCAAAAATAAAAGAGAAAAAATTTAAAAATAAAATAATAAAATATAAAAATAATAATAATAATAATATAATAAAAATAATAATAAATAATAATATAATTGATAGAATAATAGTAATAAAAAATAAAAATAAAAATAATAATACTCAAAAAATGGGGATGAAATAAAAATTATATAAAAATGATAATGATAATAAAAATAATAATAACAGTAAAAATTATGATAATATTAATGGTATTCATAATAATGACAATAATAATATAGATAAAGATGATAATAACAACAATAAAAATTATAACATTACTTTACTAGTTTTCTTTTTCTAAAAAAATTTTTAAAAAAAAGTAGTATGTTGATAATGATTATGATAATAACGATAAAGTATAAAATTTAAAAACAAAAGTGGGAAAGATAATGATTTTAATAAATAATAAATAATATATAAAAATAAAATAAAAAATAATAAAAAAAATAAAAAAATAATAAATAATAATAAAAAAAAATAATAAAATAATTATAAAAAAAAAACAATATTAAAATAACCAATTTTAATTTAAAAAAAAAAAAACAAAATAAAAAAAAACCAAAGACAAAAAATATTTTAATAAAGATTGTAATAATTTTGTAAGTAATTATATCTGAGTCCTTGAATTTGCATATTTGTCTGCATATATCATTTGCTCATGTGTGCGCGGCCTCGTCAGTACCCATACGTGAAGCTTTTCCATCTCCCTAACCACGGGCAAACACCTGACCCCCCCTTTCCCCCTTTTTCCCCCCCTCCCCCCCCCCTCCCCTTTTTCCCCCTCACCCCTCTCCTTCCCCCTCACCTTACCCCTAACCCCTCTCCTTCCCCCTCACCCCTCTCCTTCCCCCTCACCCCTTCCCCTTTCCCCCCTCACCCCTCCCCTTTCCCTACCCCTCTCCCCCCCCCTCCCCCCTCTCCCCCTCCTTACCCTCCTCATTCTCCCCTACCCGGTTTTTTCCCCCTCCCCTTCATTTTTCCTCCCCCTCCCCACCCCCTCCCCCTACCTTATTACCCCCCCTTCCCCCCTTTCCCCCTATCCTCCTCATTCCCCCTCCTATCCCTCCCTCATCCCCCCCCCCACCCCCCTCTAAAAAAAAATCCCAAAATCAACCCTTCCGCCCCTTTGAAGAGATTTTCTCTGGCTTCCTTCTGCAGCAGCATTTTCATCTCCGGAGAAAAGAGGATTTTGCTCTCCCCCAAGAAATAAGGGAAAACGGGTTGGGTTTTTTTAAAGGGAAAAGAAGAGGCAGGGGGCGGTTTTTGGCAAGCGGCGGGGGAGGGGATTTGCAAAGGGGTAAATGAGGGTAAGGGATTTTTTTATTTTTTTTATGTTTTGTTTGGTGTTGATGTTTTTTTCTTATTTTTTTTTTTATTTTTTATTATTTTTTTATTATATTATTTTTTTATTGATGAGCTATTGTCGGTGTTTTACGGTTTGCTGTTAGGGTTTTTTTTGGGGGGTTATTTTTTGTCAGGAGGGGTTTTTTTTTTATCTGATGATACTTTGTTGGTGTTGTTATGGTTATTGTTATTATTTAACGTTATTTTTTTTTTTTGATGTTCTTTGTTAATCGGGGGTACTATTGTTGCGTGTTTTCTTGTTATTGGTTTTGATGTTTGGCCCGTTCTATTTATTTTTTTTTGTTGCTGATTTTGCTTGTTTGTTTTTGGTTTGTTGCTTTTTTTTTTGTGGGGTTTTGTCTGTTTTTTTTTTTTTTTGGTGGTTTTGGGGTACTATTGTCTTTTTTTTGTTTGTTGTTTATTTTTTTTTTTTTTATTTTTTTTATCGATGTTTTTTTTGTTGTTTTTTGTTTTAAAATCTTGTGGTTTGGTGTTTTTTAAGTTCTTTTCGTAGTTTTTTGTTATTGGTTTTTTTTTTTTTGTTTCTGGGAAAAAAATTGTTGTTCATACCTCATTTTCTGATGTTATTGCAGGTGATTTGTTTGTTTTTTTTTACTGAGTTTTTTTGACGCTTTTATTGTTACTATTATTGCAGCTGTTTTTTTTGTTGATTATTTCTGTTAAATTTATTAATAAAGTTTTTTCCCCTTGCAGTTGATTTTATTGATATTTTTCGCTTGTGCTGTTGATTTTTTTTTTTTGAATCATAAACATTTTTTTTTTTTTGATAGTTGATAATTGTTGTTTCATTCTTTTGGTTTTTTTTCTGCAGTTGATATGATGATGGAAATAACAAGTATTCATCAATTTTTTTCTGCGACATAATGTTGGTAAACAAAAATAAAGCCCAAAAAATTAAGGGAAAAAAACACAAAACGCATTTTTTTTATACACATTATAATAAAAAGAAGAAAACAGACAGAGACAAAAATAGAAAAGCAGGAGAGAGGAGAGAAAAAAAAAAAAAAAAGAGGAAGAAGAGAGAGGGAAAGAAGGGAAAATTTTTTTTATTTTTTCCCCCCGAGAAACTTTTTAAAAAGCCCCTTTCTCCGTTTTCCTCGAGAACGAATGGCAGGGGCCGGTAGGGAAAGAAAAAGGCCGGGGGCCCCTATCGCTTCTTTGGGCATCGCTGCGGGGAGCAAAAGGAGACTGTGGAAACTCTTTTATTTTTTTTTTTATTTTATTTTGATCATTTTTTTATTTTTGTTGTTGTTGCTTTTATAGTCATTTCTCTTGCCCATTTTAATTGTTATTGACATTGTTGTTCTTTTTTGATGTCATTATCATTATTGTTGAAATTTTTAAATCATAAAAATCAATTTCATTCATATTTTTTATTATCAATTTTTAGTTTCATTATTAAACATTATCATTTACCAAAATCATAATTACAGTAATGATGATGATAATGATAACAATAATAATAATAATATAATAATAAAAATTAAATAATAATAATAATAATAATAAATAATAATAATAAAATAATGTAAAGATAATAATAATGATAATTATAAAAATAATAATAATAATAATAATAATAATAAAATATAATAATAAAATAAAATGATAATAACAAAAATAATAATAATAAAAAATAATATATAAAATATATTATTTTATATATATATATATATATTATATATATATATATATTATATTATAATATATATATGTGTGTGTGTGTGTGTGTGTGTGTGTGTGTGTGTGTTGTTGTGTGTGTTGTGTGTTTTGAGTGTGCATGTGTATTTGTGTGTGGTGTGTGTTGTGGGGTGTGTGTATGTGTATTTGTGTGTGTATGTGTCTGTATGTGCACATGTGTATTTGTGTTGTGCATATACTTGATTTAATTCAAGCGCGTGTCCAATCGAACATAAACTGCATTAAAGAAAGAACTCAAAATAACTCGAATACATTCAAGTAGTCAAAAAAAAATTAACAACAAAAATAATAAAGAAAACTTCAGACAAAGCCTTATTTAAGGTCCACCTCTCTTTTCAGCACATGGGGGGCCCAAGGGGAAGGTAAGATAGTCAAAACAGAAAAAAACGAGAGAGAGAAAAAAGAAGAAAAAAAAAAAAAAGGCAAAACATAAAAAAAAAAAAAAGGAGGATAAAAAAATGATAGAAAGGATATGATGATTCTAAGATGGGGAAAAAGAAATGACAACAATAAAAAAAATATATAATATTTTATGATATGAAAAAACTTACAAAAATGATACTATCATAACCGTATAAAAATGCTAGTAATAATGGTAATAATAATAAAACTAATGATAATGATGATGATAATGATAATAGTAGAAATGATAAACAAAATAATCAGAACAATAAAAAAAAATAAAATTATTATGGTAATAATAATAATAATAATAATAATAATATAAAAATAATATAATGTAAATAATAAAAACAATAATTAAGAAAAAATAATATAAAAATAAAAATAATAATAAATAATAAAAATATGATAATAATAATAAAAGCAAAAAAAACAAAAAACAACAACAACAATAAAAATAATAAAAATGATAATAATAAAAAATAAAAATAAAAATAATAATAATAATTACAAAAGTACAAAAAACAAAAAAACAAAATAATAGCAGAACGATTAAAATCACTACTCTACTAAAAAATAATAGTAGTAATAAATATCAAAAAGACAAGGGTAATAGCGATGCCACGATAAAAATGTAAAAAAAGAAAAAGGATGACAAGGAGAGGGAAAAGGAAAAAAAAGGAAAAGAGGAAAAAAATGAAAGCAACGAATATAAAGGTTATTTATCCAGTTGAAGTACTGTGAGTGGTCTTAATTAAAGGGAAAACGTGGCGTCTTGGTGGGGGGAAAGGTCTTTGGGGTCCACCTGCCTTAACGATCCTCTCCTGGTTCTTTCCGGCACCTTTTCTCTCTCTCTCTTTTCTCTCCCTCTCTCTTCCTTTTTCTCCCTTTTTCTCTCTCTCCCCCCTCTCTCCCCTCTCTCTCTCTTCCCCCCCCCCCCTCTCTTTTTCTCTCTCCCCCTCCCCTTCTCCCCCCCTCTCTCTCTCCCCCCTCCTTTTTTTCTCTCTCTCTCCTCTTCTCCTTTTTCTTTTCCTTTTGTTTCCTCTTGTTTCTTTCTTTCTCTCTCTTTTTCTCTTTTCTTCCTTTTTTTCTTTTTTCCTTTTCTTTTCCCTCTCCTCCTCCTTCCCCTCTTCTTTCCCTCTTTCCTTTCTGTTTTTGTCCTCCCCCCCCTTTCTCTTTTCTTCCTTTTTTTCCTCTGTTTCCCCCTCTCTCTCTCTCCTCTCTCTTCCCCCTCTCTTTCTCTCTCCCCCTTCCCCCCTCTCTTTCTCTCTCTCTCCTCTCTCTTCTCTTTCCCCTCTGTTTCTCTCTCTCCCCTCCTTCTCTCTTTTCTTCCTTGTTTTTTTTCTCTCTGTTTCTCTCTTTTCTCTTCTTCTCTTCCCTCCCTTTTTTTCTCTCCCTCTTTTTCTCTCCTTCTCCCCCCCTTTCCCTTTCTCTC
>NC_051386.1:63871011-63872649 GCF_015228065.2 Penaeus monodon | reverse complement strand
CCTCCCTCTCCTCCCCCTCACCTTTCCCCCTCACCCCTCTCCTCCCCCTCCCCCCTCTCCTCCTCCTTACCCTCCTCATTCTCCCCTACCCCGCTTATTCCCCCTCCCCCTTCATTTTCCCTCCGCCTCCCCCATTCATCCCCCTACCTTATTATCCCCCTTCCCCCCTTCCCCCTATCCTCCTCATTCCCCCTCCTATCCCTCCCTCATCCCCCTACCCCCACCCCCCTCTCAAACCAATACCACAACTCACACCTTCCGCTCCTTGAAGAGATCTCATCTCGGCCTCCTTCTGCAGCAGCATCTTCATCTCCGGAGACAAGAGGATGCTCGGCTCTCCCCCAAGAAATAAAGGATGAGACAGGTTGCGTTTAAAGGGCAAGAGAGAGGCAGGTGGCGGTGTTGGGCAAGCGGCGAGGGAGGGGATTTGCGAGGGGTAAATGAGGGTAAGGGATGTTATTCTTACTTTTTTATGTTGTGTTTGGTGTTGATGTTATTTTCTTATTTGTTATTATCATCATTTTTATTTTTATTATTATTATTATCATTATTATTTATTGATGATGCTATTGTCGGTGTTGTTACGGTTGCTGTTATTGATTTTTGGTGTTATGTTTGTCAGTGATGTTATTTTTGTTATCTGATGATACTATTGTTGGTGTTGTTATGGTTATTGTTATTATTTTTAACGTTATTTTTCTTTTTGATGTTACTTTTGTTAATGCTGGTACTATTGTTGCCGATGTTTTCTTGTTATTGTTATTGATGTTATGCCTGTTACTGATGTTATTTTTGTTGTTGCTGATAATATTGCTAGAGTTGTTAGGTTTGTTGCTTTTATTTGTGGTGCTATGTCTGTTATTGGTGTTATTTTTGTTGGTGGTGATACTATTGTCGTTGATTTGTTGTTGTTGTTTATTTTTTTTTTATTATGTTTGTTATCGATGTTTTTTGTTGTTGTTGTTGTTAATAATACTTGTGGTATTGGTGTTTATAGAGTTACTATTTCGTATGTTATGTTTGTTATTGGTGTTATTTTTGTTTCTGGTAATAAAATTGTTGTTCATACCTCATTGTTGCTGATGTTATTGCAGGTGATTTGTTTGTTTGTGTTACTGTAGTTGTTGACGCTTTATTGTTACTATTATTGCAGCTGTTTAATTTGTTGACTTATTTCTGTTATAGATATTATTAATATGTTTGTTTCCATTGCAGTTGATTTTATTGATATTGTTCTTGCTTGTGCTGTTGATTTTTTTAGAATCATAAACATTTTTTTTTTTTTGATAGTTTGTTATAATTGTTGTTATCATTCTTATGGTTATTTTGCTGCAGTTGATATGATGATGGAAATAACAATGTATTCATCAATTTTTACTGCGACGATAATGTTGGTAAACAAAAATAATGCCACAAAAATTAAGGGAAAGAACACAAAACGCATTTTTTTCCATACACATTATAATAAAAGAAGAAAACAGACAGAGACAAGATACAGAAGAAAGCAGAAGAGAGAGAGAGAGATATTTTTTTTATCTTAAAAAAAATCCTACGAGCGAAAGCACAGAGAAGAGCTTATTGAACAAAGCCACGAAATTTCTCCAGTTTTGTCCTCGAGAACTTGCAATAAGTGTCACG
>NC_051386.1:63846011-63863511 GCF_015228065.2 Penaeus monodon | reverse complement strand
CGAACCGGTGAACATCGTATGTGCATACGCACCACAAGTGGGCTGTGACGATGTGGAAAAGGAAGACTTCGGAGAACAGTGAGCGAGGTCATGGTAAAAATACCCAAAAAACTGAGGAGTCTGGATTGGGGCAGATCTGAATGGCCCATGTGGGTGGTGGGCGCAAGGAATATGGAGACAGCATGGGTAAATTTGGGTTTGGAACGAGGAACGAAGAAGGGCAGACCATCCTAGACTTTGTGGCGCAAACAACCGGCGGTCACAAACACCTTTTTCAAGAAGAAGGACTCGAGAGAAATCACCTACACAAGTGGTGGTGTGAAACTCCCAGGTGGACTAATGTCATATGCAGGAGAAGTGAGCTAAAAAAGAGTACAGGAACTGCAAGGTGCTGCCAGGTGAAGGGGGTTCCCCGAAGCAACCAAAGGTTCATCTGTACAGCGCCCATGAAGACAGAGCCCAAGGAAGAAACCGGACGAACCAGGAAGAAAGATGGTGGAAACTGAATGAGCAGGAGCACAGGGAAAAGTTTGTGGAGAAGGTCAGGGAAGGTATGGAAGCACAGGCAAAAAAGACGTGGGCGGAGTCCAGCAGAGTGCTTGACTGAGACGGCAAAGGAGGTCCTTGGCGTGACATCTGGAAACCAGGAAAGAAGGAAAGAGACATGGTGGTGGGGAGAGGAAGTCCAAGACGCAGTGAAAGAAAAGAAGGAGGCGAAGAAAACAGAGAGATCTTGAATAGATGTGAAGAAAAAAAATCGAAAGTACAAGGCGGCGAACAAAGCTGCGAAGAAAAGCTGTTGCAAAAGCCAAATCGGAAGCGTACAAAGATCTATACGACAGTCTGAAGGCCCGACGGGGAAAGGGGCCAAAAGGAAAGCGATCCGGTTGCAAAACAGAAGAACCGAGAATCCCAAGATGTCTATCAGAGCAAGCAGATGAAAAACACAGACGGACGGTACTGACGGAAGAAAGCGATATCAAGGAAAATGGAGGTCGTATTTTTGAACAACT
This sequence comes from Penaeus monodon, assembly GCF_015228065.2. NCBI lineage: Eukaryota > Metazoa > Arthropoda > Malacostraca > Decapoda > Penaeidae > Penaeus > Penaeus monodon. The sequence goes on along the minus strand of NC_051386.1, from coordinate 63,862,498 downwards.
GTTTAAATGTTGGAGAACGAAAGAATCGACAAGAACCGTGGAAGCAAGAGCAGAGACTGAGGTGAGGGAGATAAGAGAAAAAGGAGGTTGTGAAAGGGTCTGAGGAAGATGAGAACGGCAAAGGCGACAGGACCGGACAAAATCCCAGTGGAGCATGGAGATTAAATGGCCGAGCAGGCGTGAAATACTCCGGAAATCTTCACCGGAATTATGGAAAGTGAAGAATGCAGATGAGTGGAAGACAAACACGCTAATACCGATATTCAAGAAACAAGGGGACATCCAGGAATGTGGTAACTACCGGGGCATCAAACTGATGTCACCCACACCCCTGAAAAATATGGGAAAGGATCATCGTGGAAACTGAGGGCGATCGTGACGATTTCGGAGCAACATTCGGTTTTTATGCCAGGCAGGTCCACGACAGACGCAATATTTGCGCTGAGACAACTGATGGAGAAATACAGAGAGGGTCAAAGGGAGCTGCCAGTTCTTCATTGACCTGGAAAAGGCGTACGATAGAGTACCTAGATCGTAGGTGTGGTAGTGCTTGAGGGTGAAAGAGGTGGACGAGTAGTATGTCAGGTTAATCCAAGTCATGTAGGAAGGGACGACTACGAAGGTGAAGTCCATTGTGGGAACCACGGACAGTTTCCAAGTCAAAATGGGATTGCACCCGGGATCCGCACTTAGGGCCCTTTCCTCTTTGCATTTGGTCATAGGGCTGCCCCGACGGTAGCAGTGCAGAGGACAGCACCATGGGATCTGATGTACGCAGACATGTAGCACTCAATGGAGAGACGAATGAGGAGGTGAAGAGAGGTTTGGAACAGTGGAGAAAGGCAATGGAAGAGCGAGGCATGAAGGTTAGCAGACAGAAGACCGAGTACCTCTGCATGGGCGAACAAGAGCCAGAGAGAGAAGTGAGGATGCAGGGAGCGAAGCTAAACCGAGTCCAAGAATTCAGTACCTGGGCTCCACGGTGCAGTGTGACGGAGGGTCGGATAAGGAAGTAGGGAAGAGGATCCAGGCGGGTTGGAACGCATGGAGGAAGATTACTGGAGTACTCTGTGACAGGAAGGTACCACCGAGTTTTAAAGGGGAGACTCCACAAGACCATGGTCAGGCCGGCAATGTTATACGGAATGGAAGCATTGGCGGTGACGAAAGGCCAGGAGCAAAGATGAAGGTGGCAGAAATGAGGATCTAAGGATCGCGCTGGGGAAGACGAGGGCCCGATAAAACCGCAACACAACGATCAGAGAGACCATTGGAGTAGGAGAGCTCGGGAGAAGCTGGGGGGAAATGCAGACTCAGGGCTGGGACACTGACAAGGAGAGAGGACGAGTACGGGCAGAGGGTGAGGAGACTGGTGGTTGGGAGAAAAAGAGGGGGAAGACCGAAGAGGAGATGGGAGGATTGCATCAAGGAGGACATGGAGACGGCGGGAGTGACGGAGGGGGAGGCCCTGGATAGGGCAGAGTGGAGGAGGAAGATCCGCACCGGCGACCCCAGTTAAACTGGGAAAAAAAACCGAAAAAGAAGAAAAAGAAGATATATGATATATATATTTAATTATATATAATATATTAAAATATATTTTAAAATATATATAATTTTATATAATATATATAGTTTTGGGTGTGTGTGTGTGTGTTGCATGGGGGTGGTTAGTTGTGTGTGGGGTTTTGGTGTGTGTGTGTGTGTGGTGTGTGTGTGTGTGGGTTTTGTACATATCTAAAATCTATCTACATCTTATATAAAAATATATATAAAAATAATATAAAATATAATATATAATATTATATATATTTTAATATTATATATATATATATAATATTATATATGATATTATTTTAATATATATATATATTTTTAAATATTATATATTATTTTTTAAAAAAAAAAATAAAAAAAAAAATATTTTATATAATATAAATAAATATATATATATATATATTATATAATACTACATTTATTATATATATATATATATATTATTTATATAATTATATAATTATATATATATATATATAAAAAATATATTATATTTTGTGTATGTTGTGTGTGGGTGTGTGTGGCGCGTGTGTGGGGGTGTGTGTGTGTGTGGGTGTGTGTGTGTGTGTGTGTGTGTGTGTGTGTGTGTGTGTGTGTGTGTTGGGGGTGTGTGTTATTACATATATATATAATATTATTATTATATATATTATATAATATATATATTTTAAATATAATAAAAATTGTACTAATATGTGGTGTGTGTTTGTGTGTGTGTGTGTGTGTTGTGTTGCGTGGTGTGTGTGTGGTGTTGGGGTGGTGGTGTTTTGGGTGTGTGTGTTTTGGTGGTGGGGGGTGTGGTGGTGTGTGTGTGTGGTATATCATATATATATTAAATATAATATTAATTATATAATATATATAATATAATATAAAAATTTTATAATATAATAATTTATAAACATAATTGTGGTGTTATAAAAATATATAATTAAATTATATATATATATTTATATAATTTATATTTAAAAAATTTAAAAACATTGTATATAAATTATATAATATATAATTTTAAAATATATTATATAAATATAATATTATAATTAAATATTATATGTATAATATATATATTTATTATAATTATATTATATAATATAATATTATCTTTTATAATATTAATAATATAATATATATATATATATTTTTAAATAAAATTTTTTTGTTTGTGTCCTTCTCTCTCTTCTCCTCTTCTCTCCTCCCTCTCCTCTCTCCTCTCCTCTCTCCCTCTCTATATATATATATATATATATATATATTAATATATATATAATATAAATTTATTATTTATAATTATAATAATAATATATATATATATATTATATAAAATATATATTATATATATTATATTATAATTATATAATATATATGCTATATGTATGATGTGTTGTGTTGGGGTTTTTAATTATTATAATTTAATATTATTATATTATTTATTATATTTTATTTTTATTATATAATATATAATATTGTGTGTGTGTTGTTGTGTGTGTGTGTGTGTGTGTGTGTGTGTGTGTGTTTTGTGTGTGTGTGTGGTGTGTGTGTGTACACATTAAAAACTTACTAAATTTACCTATCAATTGAACTGTTACGCAATTAATTTATAACGCGGTGTAGATCATGTGTGTGTGTGTATATAATTAATATATATTATATATTATTATATTATATATATATAAAATATATATTAAATTTAAAAATATACAGTATATAAATATGATTCGCGTAACAGTTTCACATGATGGAGTAAATTCGAGTAAATTAGATAATGGCAGGCACGGATGCATGAAGCAAGAAATTAGCACACTCATGCATGCCGTGATGACTGGCGCTGCGTCAGTGTCATGCAAATGTCTTTATAGCAGCATGTAAGGTCCTTGTTCATCTATCACGCTGACAACGACATTAATCGTCTTTCTTTAACATGTCGAAAAGGCGAAGGAGGAACACCGGAGGGGGCCCCCCCCCCCCCCCCCCCCCCCCCTTTTTTTTTTTTTTTTTTTTTTTTAAACCCCCCCCCCCCCCTTTTTTTGTTTTTTCTGTTGATTATTTTTTTTTCGAGTAAATGTCAATAAGTCCAAATTTTTGAAAAAAATTTTTCTTAATTTTTTTTTTTAAAAGTACTTGGGGATATATCGTCCAAATATTTTTTTTTTTTTTTTTTTTTTTTTTTTTTTTTTTTTTTTTTTTTTTTTTTTTTTTTTTTCGCGGGGGAAAATTACAACGCAAATTTTAAAAAAAAGCCAAACCCCGTTATTGGGAAAGAAAAACCTTTTTTTTTTTGGGGTTTATTTCATTTTTATAGGTCAATGGAAAAGAATTTTAAAAATTTAAAAATTTTCTACATTATAAAAAAAAAAAAAAAGCCGGGGGAAACCTAAAAAGAAAAATAAAATATTTTTAAAATTAATAAAAAAAAATTTAAATTTAAATTTTTTAAATATTAAAATAATATTATTTTATATGTTATATAATATAAAAACAAAAAAATAAAAAAAAAAAAAAAAGAAAAAAAACCCCCAAAAAATATATATTTTTAAATTTTTATTTATGATTTAAAAATTTCTATTTATTATAATATAAAATTTTATTATATATTACTTTTTTTCCGTGGGGGGGCCCGGGGGGGGAAAAGGGTGGGGGGGGGGGGGGGCCCCCATTACCCCCGGGGTAAAAAAATTAAAAAATAAAAAAAATCGATAATTTATTGAAATATATTTTTTTTATTTTATATTTATTAATAAATTAAAATTTAAAAAGTTTGTGGGGTGGTGGGGGGCGGGGAAAGAGGAAAAAAGACAAAACACAAATAAAATATTTTTTTTTAAATGGAAAAAAAACCCAAATGATTTATAAATTAAAAATATTTAAAATAATATTATTGTGAATGTTTATAAAATAAAAACAAAAAAAAATAAAAAAAAAAAAAAAAAAAAAAAAAATTTTTTTTTATATAATATTAAAATATATTTAATATTATAATATATATTATATATTATAATATATATAATAGTGTGTGTGTGTGTGTTCGTGTTTTGTGGGGATTTTGTTTTTTTTTTTTTAATATATTTTTTTATTATTATAATATATATAATATTTTTTTTTATATTTATATAATTTAAAATATATTATAAAATATAATAAATATAAAATAAATAATATATATAATAAAATATATATATATATTATTTTGTTTTTGTTGTGGGTTTTTTTTTTTTTTTTTTTTTTTTTTATAATTAATATTTTAATATATTATTATACATTATATATATTATATATTTTATATATTTTATATATATATATTTTTTTATTTTTGTGGTGTATTGTTTTTTTTTTTTTTTAATATTATTATTATTAATATATATATTAAATATTATTTTTTTTTTTTTTTTATTATATATTATATATATAATATTATAATTTATTTTTTAATTTTATATTAATTTTTTTTTATGTGGTGTGTTATATTATTAAAATTTATCTATATATTTAAAATATAATATATATATATTATATATATTTTTTTTGTTTTGTGTTTGTTTTTTTTTAATTTTTTGGTTTTTTATATATAATATATTATTATATATATATTAATAAAATTTTTTTTTTTTTCCCCCCCTTTTTTTTTTTTTATATAAATTATATATATATAATATATTTATATATTAAATATATATATAATATAATATTAATATATATAACTTTTTTTTTTGGTTTGTGTGTGTTTGTGTGTGTGTGTGTTTGTTTTTTTTTAAATATATATATATAATTTTAATTTTTTTTTTTTTTTTTTTTTTTTTTAAAATATATTATATTTTTATATATTTTTTTATGGGGTTTTATTTATATATTTATTATATTTTATATAATAATATATATTATTGTGTTGTGTGTTTTTCTTTTTTTTTTTTTTTTTTTTTACTTAATTTTATATATTTTTTTTTTTTTTTTTTTTTTATTTATATTATTTGGGGTTTTGGGGGTTTGTTGTGTGGTGGTGTGTGTTTGGGGGTTATTTAAAATTTAATAATATTTTAAAAATATTATTATATATATTTATTTTATATTATATCTTTTTTTGTTTTTTTTACCTTAAAATATATAATTTATATATATATTTATACTATAATATTTTATTATATATTATTATATATATATATATATTTTTTGTTTGGGTGTGTGTGTGTTTTTTTTTTTTTTTTTTTTTTAATAAAATTCTATATATTTATTATAATAAAATTTAAAAAATTATATTATTAAATGCGTTGATGTATTGTTGGTTTGTGTGTAATATTATATATTATATATATATATATTTTTATATATAATTATTTTTAAATTATTAATAATTAATATATTTAAATATATTAAATTTACTATATAAAATTATAAATTTTTAATAATAAATCAAAAAAAATTAAAATATTTTTGGGGGTTGGTGGGTGTGTGTGGGGGGGGTTTGTTTTTGGGTTGTGGTTTTGTTTAAAATATAAAAAACCTGAAACCATTAACTTTCTTTTTTTAAACCCTTGGGGGAAAGCAGGGGAAAGGGGAAAAAAAAAAATAAAAAAAAAATAAAATTTAAAACAAAACGTTTAAAAAATTCCCGGTAGTTTACATAGGTAAATTAGAAAATTAAAAATTCCCATATAAAAAAAAATTACAATATAGGGTGTGGTGTTATTTATAAAATTCTTTATAATTAATTTTTCTTATATAAAAAATTATCTTTTTTTAAATTAAAACAAAAAAAAAAAAAAAAAAATAAAATATTAATTAAAAAACCCAAAAAAATTTTAAATTTATTATATAATAATATAATCTATAATATAAATATAATATTTTATATATATATATTATTATATTATATAAAATATATAAATATAAATTTATATTTATTAATATTAATTATTTTTATATATTATTAATATATATATATATTAATATATTATATTTTATTTTGTTTTTTGTTTTTTTTTTATATTATTTTTAAATTATTATTAGGGTTATATATAAATTTTTATTATATTAATAATATAATATATAATAAATAAAATTTTAATATATAAATATATAATAAATATATATATATATATATTATATTTTAATATATATTTTTGGGTTTTTGGGTTTTTTTTTTTTTTTTTATAATTTTTATATTATATTTTTTGAATATAGAATTTTTGTATATTAATATTATATATTATTAATTTTATAAAATATTTTATTATATATTTTATCAACAAAAAATTTATATTTTTATTTTTTTATTTTTTAAATTTTTATTTATATTTTTAATATATTATATATTTTAATTATATATATTTTTTATATCACAATATTATTTTTTTTATTATATATATATCTGTAATTATTTAAAAAAACCAAATTATAATAAAATATATTTTTATTATAATTAAAAAAAATATAAAAATATAATATATAATAAAAAATATTATATATAATAATTTTATAATATATATATAATATATTTTTAAAAATTATACAATAATATATATATATATAAATATATAATCAACCCAAAAAAAAAATAAATATATATTATTATATAAAAAAATATTTATATTTTAATTATATATAAAAATATATTAAAATTTATATAATTATATAAAATTTAATATAAGATTTAATATTATTATAATATAAAATAATAATTTTATTTTATAATATAATTATTTATATATATTTTATTATAATATAAAATAATAAAAAATAATTAAAAATTATATTTATTATGGGAAATATATAAAAAAAGATATAAATTATTTAAAAATATATTTTTTATTATATAAAAAAAATATATAATAATATATATATATATATATATTATATATAATTTATATTTAAATATTTATAATAAAAAAGGTTATAATATTTTTATTATTATATGATAATTTTATATTAATATATAAATATATTATTTTAATATGAGAATATTATTTTTATATTATAAAAAGGGGATAATATGTAATATATTTATATTATATATATATATATATATTTTTAAAGTATATATATATATGTGTGTGTGGGGTTGGTGGTGTGTTTTGTGTTTTTGTGTGTGGGGTTGTGTTATTATGTTATTTTTATTATCATTTTTATTTTAAATTTTTTTTAAATTTTTTATCTTTATTATCTTTATCTTTATCTATATTATATATTAATATATATATATATATTAATTATATATATTATAGATAAATATATAACAATTATATAATTTGTAATAGTTTATTAATATATAATATATAATATATTTTATATATATTATTATATATATATATATATAAAATAATATATATAAATATTTCATATATATATAATAAATATATAATATATATATATATTATATATTATATATATATATTTGTGTGGGGTTTTTGTAGTTTGTGTGTTTTTTGGTTTGTGTTTTGGTGTGTGTGTGTGTGGGGTTGTGTGTGTGGTGTGGTGTGTGTTTTGGGGTGCAAATGTGTGTGTGTTTTTGGGGTGTTGTGTGTGTTAAATATTTGAAAATATATTTTAATAATATTTTAAAAATTTATCTATATATATATATATATTATTGTGTGTTGGGTGTTGTGTTTTGTGTGTGTGTGGTGTTGGGGTTTTGTGTGGGGTTTTTTATTTTTTTAAAAATTTTATTTTAATATATATATATTTTAATTTATTTTTATATAATATATATTATATTATACATATATATAATATCTACTATCTATTAATATATATAATATATAATATTTTAAAATATTATATAATATATATTTGATATAATATATAATATATATTATGTATATATATATGTTAATATTATTTTATTATTTATATATTTTATTTTTATTTATAAAATTAAATTTATTTATTATTTATTATATATAATATATATATATATTTTAAAAATTATTATATATTATATATATATATATACGAAAGGGGTTGGGAAAAATTTGTCAATGAAAAATACGTTCATTAAACTTCCCTTAAAAAATATATAATAAAAAATAATGAAAATGTAATAATAAAATAATAAATGATAATAATAAAAAATAATAAAAAATGAAAATAATAAAAAAATAATAAAAATAAAAATAAAAAATAATAATAAAAATAATGATAATGTAATGCTTTAAATAATTTTGGGGTATTGGGAGCCTCGGGATCATAAAAAAAGGGGACAGAAATCTCAAAAAAACCCTGGTACATCAAACTGCAAAAGCTCGCGGCCCATCTATGGGCCCCGGGACAATCCTTCGCAAAGGCTATCCATGAAGTAAAAGCAACATAACCCTTGGCCATGCAGGGACCCGGGTTTATGCCCGCCAAAAGAATTTTAAAAAGAAATTTAAATTAAAAATAAAAATAATTAATAAAAAATAATAAAAATGAAATAATAATAAAAAATTTTAATAAAATAATAAAATAAAAATAATATAATAAAAATAATAATAATAATAAAAAAATATAATAATAATTAATAATAAAAAATAGAAATTAAAAATTTAAAATAATATAATAAAATAGTAAAAATAATATAGTAATAAAATAATAATAATAATAATAATAATGATATGATGATGATGAAAATAATAATGAAATAAAATAATAATAATATTAATAATAATAATGACTTTTGATGTAATGAAGAAATTTAATAATAAATAATAATAAAAAAATTAAAAATAATAAAAAATAAAAATAAATAAAAATAATAAAAATGATAAATAATAATAAAAAATAAAATGATAATGACATTGTTGAAATGATAATAAAAAAAAATTTAGAATAAAAAAAATGAAAATAATAATTTTTATTATTATTATTATCTTTAAAAATTTTTTTAAAAAAAAATAGAAATTATTTTACTTTATTATTGTTATAATTTTTATTTTTTTATTATCATTATTTATTAACCATTTTATATAAAGAAAAATAATAAAAAATTAATCATTGTGCGTGACATACTTACTCAGCACCCCCCCCCCCCCTAGATGAGTTCGTCCGTTTGTTTTCGTTGTGTGTGTACGCTCCCATTGCGGCATTACAGGGCGGGGTATGCATGAGAGTATATGTACAGTACGCATATGTGTAGGTGTATTTTACTTCGTTGGGTGGGGTGCGTGTATGTTTTTGGGAGTGAGTGCATAGTAATGGGGGTGCGTTTTGAAAGTTATATAAAAAGTTGCAAAGGGTTGGCATATCTTTTTTGCTACTTATGTCAAAAAACACGTGTTCTGGGCCTTGCGTCGGTGTTTGGTGGTTGTGTGGGGGGTTGCGCTTGTGTTTGGGTCGTTGGGGTTAATATGGTATGTTTTTTTTGTATTTTCCCTATATATGTTTTTCTATCTGTTATTTTCCACTCTCTTAATGCCATATATTTCGATTTTATTCTATTGTTTGTATTAAAGTTTTATTGCCATTTTATAAAGTTTAAAAACTTCCACGTCACGGCCTCCCACGGCCTTTGTACTGGTCTAAAAAATACATTTTTGTTCTATGCACCACGGCGTTTTTTTCCTACACCCTCGACATTTTTATTTATTGTAAAGGACGGGGATACAAACACGTGGCCGACAGCCCCAGCAAAAAAGGGGGGGGGGGAAAAGGGAGGGAAAATTAGTTTTTGAGCCTAAAGGGGGAAGTTTTAATAAAAGATAGGATGGCCTGCAAATACATTATAATCACACCGTCTTGCAGCCTCGTGGTTTCTTCACTTGACTCTTTCCTTCTTATGTCTTCTGTTATATTTTTTTTTTTCATTTTCCCTCTTTCCTGCATCTTGTATTGTTCATTTTGCTAGCCATCCCTGCCTTTTCTCCCTGGACTTTCCCAGGTATTTTTTTTATTTACCTAATTCAAATATTCTCCCCCTTGTCCTGGGCCACTGAGAGATTTCCCGCTGTGACCTCCCACAGGATCATATTCCCCGGGAAACATCCAAATAGTACACTGTGGGGGTTTTTGACGCGGGGGGTTGGCTCCCCGCAAGCCCACGCCCTTGAGGGGAGGGACCCTGGCCCTAAGGCCCCTTTCTTGGTAGCGGGGCCCCCGGGGACCACTTTCCCGTATTTACTTATGATAAAAAAAAACCAACAAAAATAATGATAAAAATTTAAAAAACGCACGCTCTTTGGGAAACGTTTTCCCCCGGGGGATATTAATCGCCACACAAAAAAAACCGGGGAGTATAAATTGTCCCAAGATAAATTTTGAAAGATCCAAGACGAAATTCCTCTGGCAAATTGCACCATGTCGCGCGCTCTCTTGACTCCATGCATGATTTACCTTGGATGTTGCTTTTACCTATTTGCTTTGAGTGTGAAGAAATGAGGAGGAAGAAGGAGGAGAAGAGGAAGGTAGATAAAGAGGAATATTTTATTGTTTTTTCGTTTCTCGGCGGTATGTGGGTTAGGACAAATTTTTGGTAGTAAGGATTTTCATTTTGGGGGTTGAAGGTCGGCGCAAAAATTTTTTTTTTTTCAAAATTTTCATTATCTAAAAAAAGGGAATATTCTAATACAGGGCAAAATGCTTAAATTTAAAATATGACTTTTTGCTTTTTGTCCCCAACTAGCATTATATTTATCATATTGCTATTTTTGTTGATACAGATTTTTATTGTTATCATTATCATTATGGATGTCATTATAATTCGTAAAAAAAAAAATTATTGTGTTTTTTTCATTATTATATTATGTTGGGGGGTGATACATTTATTTTTTATTACTGTTATTATTTTAATGTATCGATTTGTTCATTCTTCAACTGATCTATCTATCTATCTGTTATCTATCTGTCTATCTATCTTTGGAGGGTGAAGTATTACACTGATAAACACTTCTGAAATTAGAAGCCAGATCCTCGAAGAATCACATCGATGGAGAAATAAGTAAGATTTTAATCGGTGGAGAATTAATTGGACTTCAGAAAACAGATTCCCCTTTCAGTTTTTGCTACGATTCGATTCCCGTTTCGATTCCCGTTTCGATTCCCGTTTCGACTCCCGTTTCGACTCCTGTTTCGATTCCCGTCTCGAGTCTCATATTCGTAAAGATTTTACACCTCCTCCAAGTATCGCCAAGACCTCGCTAACGCTTTATGACGCCATGAAGTTTATGACGTCACGAAACTTCTACAGCGTGATGAAGTATACATTGTCATCACTCACCGAGGAAATTGATGACGGGGGGGGGGGGGGGTTGTAAGAGGGGAGGGGGTGCTTGCTCTTTCGAAAGCAGATATTAATTCTGAAGGAAAATCAGAGAGATAGTGTTATATTTACATACACATGCAAGCTAAAATGTACATGCAAACTCGTACATACACAGGCAAATATGTATACATACACATAGGTATGGACATAAACATAATTCGCACATGCGAATAGGTATGGGTACATTAAAACAGTAATTAATCGTGTATATACATACCACACACACACACACACACACACACACACACACCACACACACACACCACACACACACACACACACACACAACACACACACACACACACACACACACACACACACACACACACACACACACACACACACACACACACACACACACACACATAATTATGCCATCAAACACACCCACAAACATATACTTCTATACCCATACTTATACACCTGCACATGCAATCACACACGCACACATACTTGCAGACACACACAGTCATTCCAATTCATAGCATGTCTGTCTATTTACATATTCATTTACTCTCCTGACAGTGCAAAGCTAACTCCTGCACGGTCAGTTAGCCTATCCTCCCAGCACGTACTTTCCTCCTAAGCGCTTTTGCATCTGGAAGGAAAAAAAAGGAATTGAAAAGTTAAAAAGGCTTTCAAGGCACACACTTACATGGCACTGCACACTGGCACTCTGCAGGACACGAGGAGATTTTTAGCAGAGAGGAAGCGGTATCATTCCGAGACATGAGAAGGAGGGAGGAGGGAGGGAGGAAGGAGGGAGGAAGGAGGGAGGGAGGAAGGAGGGAGGAAGGAGGGAGGAGGGAGGGAGGGAGGAGGAGGGAGGGAGTTAGGGAGGAAGGAGGGAGGGAGGGAGGGAAGAAGGAGGGAAGCCGCTCCCGCTATCTCTGTGGCATCTCGTCTTTTCGATCCGTCTCTGGAATTTCCTCCTTTTGTTTTCTTCGTCCTCTCTTTCTCTCCTCTCTCTTCCCCCCCCCCCTCGCTACTATTTCTCTCTCTTCTTTCAAATTTTTTCTCTTTGTCTCTCTCTCTCTAACTCTCTCTCTCTTCTTCCCTTTTCTCTCTCTCTCTCTATCTATCTATCTATCTATCTATCTATCTATCTATCTATCTATCTATCTATCTATCCATCTATTGGTCTTTTTATACACACACACATACACGCGCGCACGCACAGATATTATATATATATATATATATATATTATATATATTATATATTATAATATATATATATATATTATATAATATTATCTATATACTATATATATACCGTTTTCCGAGGTGATCCACGCATATGTCGACCGTTATGACTCGTTAGGCTTTTATCCCGATAAGACGACCTCCAGAACTAAGGCAGCTCCACTTCCCTCTTGTATGGAAAGAAGAAAAGAGAAAAATGCGCAGTATCTCATAAACAATTTGGACGCAGAATCTCTCTCTCTCTCTCTCTCGTCTCCGCTCTTTCGCTCGTCTCTCTTTCTCTCCTCTCGCTTCTCCCTCTCCTCAATCTCTCTCTCTCCTCCTCCTTCTCTGCTCTCTCTCTCTCATTTCTCTCTCTCTCTCTCTCTCTCTCTCCTCTCCTCTCTCTCTCTCTCTCTCCTCTCTCCCTCTCTCTACCTCTTTCTTCTCTCTCTCTCTCTCGCTCTCTCTTCTTCTCTCTCTCTTTCCCCTCTCTCTCTCTCTTTCTCTCCTCTTCCTGCATCCTCTCTTCGTCTCTCCTCCTCTCTCTCTCTCTCTCTCTTCTCTCTCTCTCTCTCTCGTATTCTCTCTCTCTCTCTCTCTTCTCTTTTATAACTCTTCTCTCTCTCTTCTCTCTCATCTCTTCTCTTCCTCGCTCTCTCTCTCTTCTCTCTTCTCTCTCGTCTCTTCTCATCTCTATCTCTCTCTCTTCTTTCTCCTCCCTCTTCTCGCTCTCTCCTTCTCTCTTCGCTCTCTCTCTTTCCCTTCCTCCTTTTCCTCTCCTCTCTCTTTCTCCTCTCTCTCTCTCTCTCAATCTGTGTCTCCTCGCTCTCTCTCCCTCCCCTCCCTCTCTCTCTCTCTTCTCTCTCTCTCTCTTCTCTCCCCTCTCTCTCTCTCCCCTCTTTTTTCTTCTTCTCTTTCTCTTTTTTTTCTTTTCTTTTTCCTCTTTCTCTCTTCTCTCTCTTTCTCTCTAAGTGACTTATAACACACAGTCTAATTTAACCTTAACACACGTAACCTACCCGATAAATTAAGCCATACTATTGTTATAGTTTCTGCGTTAAATAAGACTAACCATACATGAGTTTCATTAGAAAATATTTGTGGAGGACTGGGGAAAAGGGAATGTTCAAATGTCCCCTCACCGGTATAGAAGTATTTTTCTATCATCTATCTGCTATTACAAAAAATACCCACACACAACCCACACACACACAACACACACAAAATATTATATAATATATATTATATATTAATATTAAAAAATATATATATATATATTAAATATAATAAAATATATTATATATAAAATACAATAAAATATATACTATTATTATATATAATATATATTATAATATATATTATTATTTATATTTAAGTATAATAAAAATTTTAATATATATATTTTTTATATATAATTAATATATTAATATGTATGTATATTATTTATATGAATATATATAAAATTAATATTAAATATATTATAAAATAAAAATATATAAATATAATATATGTTATATATAATAAAAATAAATTTTAATATATATAATTTATTATATTATATAATATATTTTATATATAATAGTTTATTTTAAAACTTCCCTTCTTTCCCCTTTCCCCTTCGCCGCCATTCATCCCTTAGGCCTAAGAGCCAAACCTGCGCTGAGGCTTTTCTCCTTTTCAGTCTTGTCCCGAATTTACTTCCTTTCCTCGTCCCGTCTTTTTCCTTCTCTCTTTGCCCTCTTTCGCGTCGTGTCTTCCTTTCAGTCGTCTTTTTCACTCTTTCTTTTCAGCTCCTCTCTGTCCGCTATTCTCTCTCTCTCTCTCTCTCTCTCTCTCTCTCTCTCCTCTTTCTCCAATATATATATATACTATATATATATATATACTATATATATATATATATATATATATATACTATATATATATATATATATATATATTTGTGTATATATATATTATATATATATATATATATATATTATATATTCTATATATATATATATATATATACTATATATTTGTCTCTTTCTCTCTTCCTCCTTCTCCCTCTTTCTTACACTATTTTCCCATTTCTCTTTTCTTTTACTGTACTTCACTATTCTTTTCTAACCTTTTCATTTCCCGTCTCCCATCCTTCCTATTTTTTTCATTTTCTTGCTAGCTGCATTTATATAATTACTTCTTTGTCTTTTCTTATTCTCAACCTCTTTATCTTAATTCCTTTTCTCACACCGGCGACTTTGCTTGTCATTTACCTCCCTCTTCCTCTTCGCATTTCTTGGGATTTTTCCCCCGTTTAATCGCTTTCTCTTCATTTACAACCACACTTCCTTTTTTCTTTCTTTCTTTCTTTCTCATTTTATATACCTCACCCTTTATATTTTTTCGCTCTTTCTCCGTTTTTTTTTTATCTCCTTTCAACATTTTTTTTTCTTCTTCACACACCGTCGTCTTAGCATGCCTCGTTATATGCCTGCCCTCCCCCCCTCCCCTCCTCCTCCCTTCCTCTTTTTCCCCTTTCCCTTTTCTCTCTCTCCTCTCCCCTCTCTCTCCTTTCCTCTCTCTCCCCTCTCCCCCTCTCTCTTCCTCTCTCTCTCTCTCTTTTCCTTCTCCTCTTCCCCTTTTCTTTCTCTCTCTCTCATTCTCTCTCCTCTCTTTCTCTCTCTCTCTCTCTCTCGTTCTCCTCCCCCCCTCTTTCTCTCCTCTTCTATATCTTTTGTCAGGCATTGAAAGCTTTGTTATTGCAACTATTGTTTATACGCTAGGTGATTTAAGTTCCTTTACTGATTTCAGAAAACTGCATTAAACCCATTTCATATCTACTATCCACTTCCTATAAATCATCACTTTCCTTGCTATCATTATTGTCACTATTGCTTCCCTGAAAGTGAAATCTAATCTTATTTTTTGTGTGAGAAAATCCGTTTTCCATTATTCCTCTCTCACCTTTATACACTGGGCGTTAACTGGATGTCGAAAAGTTATCGTTATCGTTCACGATGTGATATCCCGTCTCATCAAGAAATTCAGGATTTTTGGCTGGTGTTTGGTGATTTTATGATAAACTGCATTTTTATATTTTCGTTGGTGATTTTTTTCACTCTCCTTTCTTTTCTTTTTCTTTCGAACACTGGTACGACAAGCAAGCCAAGATCGTTGAGTATCTTGGTCTTACACTTACATTCCTTTGGATTAGGCGGCCTGTAGGCTGGCTTCGGAGTGTTTTTTAAAAGACATATAACTGGTAATAAATTCCATATTTCTTAGATAAACAAGACAATATCCCCTTCCTGGTTAAAAAAGGGGGTTTTTAGATATTTCCCCAAAAATTGGTGACAGGGCTGGACGACCACCACCACTGACCGCCAGGGAACAGTACCAGCGATGTTAAGGAACATTACAACAGAAGGAAAACGCACACACATATATGTGTGTGTGTGTGAGAACACACACACACATACATATATTATGTGTGTGTGTGTGTGTGTGTGTGTGTGTGTGTGTGTGTGTGTGTG
>NC_051386.1:63823072-63835911 GCF_015228065.2 Penaeus monodon | reverse complement strand
TAACGGCGGATTTTTTTCCCATGGGTGATAAAGGGAGGGAAATTAGTAAAGGTGGGAATGTTTTAAGGTTATCCGGAAAAGGCGGGAATTTAGGACCCAGTACGGCGCTCGGGGCACGAGGAACGAGCTGGGGGGGAAGTTGGGGTGGGGTGGGGTGCGTGGGGGCGGTTTTCTGTGTCAATGGGTAACAGGGTGTATACAAAAAACATCATTATATATTATATAATATAATATAATTATATATATATATATATTTTATTAAAATTATAATATATTATATTAATATATATTGATATATTATATTATGTATATATATATATAAAAACTTATTGTTAAATATATATAATATATAAATATATAAAATAAAATATATATAATATAATATATATATATATATATATATATATATATTTTTATAGGTGTGTGTGTGGGTGTGTGTGTGTGTGTGTGTTGATGTGTTATGTTTATTATGTGTGTTTGTGTTGTGTTGTGGTGGGGGTTTGGTGGGTGTATGGTTGAGATATAATTGATAGATAATAGATGAGAAGAGAGAATTAGATATATATAATAATAATAGATGTTGATATAGATATAGATATGTGTGTGTGTGTGTGGGTGTGGGGTGGGTTTGTGTGTGTGGGGTGGGTGGGGTGTGTGTGGGGGTGTTTGGGGTATATATATATATATATATATATATATATATATATATATATATATATATATATATATATATATATATATATATAAATTATTATATATATTTTATAATAAAATATATCTATATATATATATAAATATTATTATTAATATAATATAATATATTATATAAATAAATTATATAATCATATATATTATTTATATTAATATATAATATATATATATATAAAAATTTAATATTAATTATTATATATATTATATATTATAAAATAAAAGAGCAGGGGCCGGCTTTTTCCCGGGAAGGAATTTTTTGGGGATGGGGGAACCAGCCAAGTCAGTGCCGGTAAATAGAGATGGTGACTCGAAAAAAAAATAATAAAAAAAAAAAAACGGGCGGAGGCATGGCAACCACCGCTCTAAATTGCCAAGAAAAATCATGGAAGCCCATGATCGCCAAGGCCGCGGTGGCCCGAATGGCTAGAGCATCGGACTCGAGACTGTCACGACGGCAATCTGAGTTCAAGGGTCCGAGTCACCGGCCGGCGCGTTCTTCCCTTGGGCAAGGAACTTCACTTCGATTGCCTACCTAGACACTGGGTGGCCAAGCCAGCCCAAGTCAGTGCTGGTCCCAAGCCCGGATAAAATAGAGAGAATGATTACCTAAAAAGGTAACACCGGCACTCTCCGTGGAAAGGAACTGGGGACCCTACCACGTACTCACACCAAGAGCATCACAACATGAAAACTACAATTAAGTATCATGCTGTGACCACGGCGGCCCAGACATGAACCTACCGTTAAAAGAAGAATGTATATATACATATACATTTATATATTTTTTATGTATGTGTTTATACAAATGCATATATATACATACATACATAAATACATAATATATGTTTGTTTATATATATATATATATATATATATATATATATATATATATATATTTATATATATATATAATATATATTATATATATATATATATATAATATATATATATTATATATTTATATATATATATATATGTGTGTGTGTGTGTGTGTGTGTGTGTGTGTGTGTGTGTGTGTGTGTGTGCTAATGTGTGTGTGTGTGTGTGTGTGTGTGTGTGTGTGCGTGTGTGTGTGTGTGTGTGTCTGTATACGAGCGTACATATATGTGCTACAGTATATACTAGAATACACAAACACTTACAAGCACACATACATTGATAGATATGCAAGCATATTTAGACATCCACACACAAGCACACATAAGCACACACACATACAAATATATTCATCCCATCCCCCTAAGAATCGATAAATAACAGATGAATAGATAAATAAGAACAGATAGATAGATAAATATACAGACAGATAAAAGCCATCGGAGCAAGAATGCCCGCAGAATTCTTTGCTGTTACTAAGTCCAATGGATTCCCACTTCCCGCGCCATTTCTTGCTCCTGTGATTTACAACTCCTTTGACTTCGTTTGGGAGCCATAAACGAGGCCGAAAATTCCTCAGCGTAATAAAATTAACATTCGCAATCATCGGCCCTCGGGAGAAAGATTAAAGGCGATTTTTCATGCCTTCGCTACGAACGCACGGGGAATTTGTTTTAAAAAATTCTCCCTTCTTCCTCCTACTTCTCCTCCCCCTCCTCCTCCTACTCGTACTCCCCTTCCTCCTACTCCTACTTCTCCTCTCCCTCTTCCTCCTCCTACTACTTCTTCCCCTTCTTCTCTTCCTCCTCCTCTTCCTCCACCTTCTGCTCCTCCTCCTTTTCTCCCTTCTCCCTTCCTGCATTCTCCCTTCCTCTCCCTCTCCCCTCCCTCTTCCCCTTACCCTTCTTCTCTATCCCCTTTCCCCTCCTTTCACACTCCTCCCTTTCCCTTTCCTCCAATTACTCCTCTCTGCCTCCCCCTCCCCGACCCTCCATCTCCTTCCCTTTTTCCCTCCCCCCTTCCTCCTCCCCTCCTCCCCTACTCCCTTTCCAATATACTTCCTCGTATATTTTTCTCGAGTTAACCTAGCGCAAAATGCTGTACAGCTGTAGCGCTAAATGTATTTTGTAGATGTATTGTGTAATAAATGCACATCGTAGATGTATTATGCAGGGGGATATATGTTGTAAATTCAATGTGTGCTAAATGAATTTTGCAGCTGTATTTATATGGAATTTTGGAGATGTAATGAATTTTGTAGTAGTCGTTGTAGTGGAAATATTTTATTGTTAAGTAGATGAATTTTGTAGTAGCACAAGTAGTAGTAGTAGTTGTTGTTGTTGTTGTTGCTGTAGTCGAAGTCTTAGTAGTACTAATGGTAGAAGCAACAGTAGTAGTAGAAGTAGTAGTGGTAGTAACAATGATTGTTGCAGTAACTGTAGTTGCAGTAATAGTAGAAGTAGTAAAAGTAGCAGTAGTAGTAATAGCAGCAGAAGTAGAAGGAACAGCAGCAGTAGTAATTTGTTCTGTTTCTCTCGTGTGTTTATGAAGGATGATACTTTCCCGCTGGTGGAGACTAATTTTGGCCTTTGGGTCTTTGAGTGCCGGAATGAGAGGCATTGTTGAAGTGAGTGAGGTAAAAATCCTTCTAAAGGAAGAGAGGAGGAGTGAGGGGTAGGGTAGAGAGGGGGGAGGGGGGCCGATTGAGGAGAAGGACAGGGAAGTGAAAGGGAGAGTAAGAAAATGATAGAGAGAGAAATTGGTGAGAGAGAAAGGGAGGGAGGGAGAGAGAGAGAGAGAGAGAGGGAGGGAAGGAGGAAGAGAGAGAGAGAGAGAGAGAGAGAGAGAGAGAGAGAGAGAGAGAGAGAGAGAGAGAGAGAGAGGGAGAGGAAGGAAAGGATGGAGGGAGAGACAGAAAAACAGGTGGGAAAAAAACATGCAAACAGACAGACAGAATGATAAACGGACAGACGGACAGACAAACAGAGAGGAAGAGAGAAAGAGAGAGAGGAGAGGCGAGACACATGGCGTATATTTTGCTATGCTAAACTGACGCAGATTTTCCAATCAAAGTTTTTATTGTCTCTCCCTCGCAACATAACACAGAGCAGTGCACTATTCTGCAACACATATTCCTCTGGACGTAAGGAAAGAAACTTTTCAAGGAACGGCAATATAACAGCGGAGGGCCAAAAAATAAAGTGGGAAACCCATTCAGAAACGAACATTTTCTCAAGAGTTCCAAAGTTTGGAAGGCATTTTTCTTGCTCGTGTTTATATTGCAGTATCAGCCTCATATCTCTCCCGAAAACGAGTGTTATCCTCTACTGTGTCTTTGTGCTTTTTTCGCAAAGATATTTACTCAAGTCTAAATCACACACAGCTACTCGCAAGTTTTTTAATTTTAGAAGTAGATGTAGTGTGACATACAAACAGCACTAATATGAAGTAATTTCATTTTGAGAAATCTTGTCTTGATACCATGGTTTTAGCGGTTTAAATTGAATGATATGATGATGAGAAGGAGGGGGAGGAAGAGAAAGAAAGAATTAGAGAGAGGGGAAGTGAAAAGGAAGAAGCGAGAGAGAAAAGAGAGAGGAGAGAAGAGAGAGAGAGAGAGAGGGAGAGAGGGGAGAGAGAGAGAGAGAGAGAGAGAGAGAGAAGACATAAAGACAGGCAGGCATAGACAAGACAGATAGACAAACAAAGAAAACACACAAATCAGAAATCTAAAAACAACAAAGCAAAATAGAAAAAGAAATTAAGACTGAGCCTATTTCTCAATCGCCCCTTGAATGCCCCCTTGAGGAGCTGATTCCCCTGGGGCCCAAAACCTAAAACGTGGGAAAGGCATATTCTCATAGCGTTGTGGCTGACTGATAAAGCCACTGCAGGGAATCCTCCTCCTCCTCCTCCTCCTCCTGCTGCAGGTGGTTTGGGATACAACGATGGGAAAAAGGAACGTGGAAGAATCTTTTGAAAGGATTAGCTTACTTATTTGTTGTTAACAAAGAGGCTTAGAACCCACATATAAAAATGTTCGA
The DNA here is from genome assembly GCF_015228065.2 of Penaeus monodon. Lineage (NCBI taxonomy): Eukaryota > Metazoa > Arthropoda > Malacostraca > Decapoda > Penaeidae > Penaeus > Penaeus monodon. The sequence continues at coordinate 63,831,280 of NC_051386.1, read as the reverse complement.
CGAGACAGATTTATAAAATAAAGAATTAAAATAGGAAAAACTGAAGTTGATACTATTGAATAATGTCGAGGATTGTACTAGTACTATTCATGATAATGATAGCAATGATCTCAACGATAATGATGATGTTGATAACGATGATGATAATAGTGAAATAAGACGATGTTGATTAATAAGACGAAATTATGAACAAAAAAAACTAAGAATAATATTAGACAAAGAAGATGTATTATTTCTCATATACAATAACAAAAAAGATTATGCCTGAAATAAGTTAAATATTTGTTGTATGCAAAACGCAATAATATGACTGAAAAGAAAAAACGCTTGAAAGAGTAGACGAGAGTTCAATATCAGGCTCGATTCATCTTCAAGTTTAGGACGAAGAGAGGAGAAAGGGGGAAGCATTTTAAGAAGCCGGAGGAAGGAAGGAAGAAGGAGGAAGATAACGGTGAAAATGAGGGAAAAGGAAAAGGGGGAGACAAGGACAGGCAGGTGGGAAAGGAATCCCGCTGTTCGAATCAATGAAAAGACAAAGAATCAAATCAAGATGAATAATTCCTTATTCTCCTCTTCTTTTTCCCTCTCTTTTTTATCTTTCTCTTTTTTTTCTTGTTTTTCTCTTCTTGAAATGCTTCTTCTCACCCCTCAGGCTAGAAGATTATATGTATAACTCAATATCGAAAGTGGCACGTTATCTTTGAATACTTTTGTTCAGGCTGTGATGCTGTCAATAGAAATGTGCAAGTGATTTCTGGAGAGAAACCTTCTTCCACCACCAAAAAATTGCTATTTTTCTATTTCTTGCATCTCATGTTCTTCTTTATCACCTTCTTCGGTACTTTTTTTTTTCTACTGTCTTTACAGCTGGTATCGAGTGCGAAAATCAAAACGAAATTTTTCCAAGTAAAAGTTTTGCTTTGTTGCTTCTATTATCATATGAACATTTTGGAAGCTCATACGGGCGAAATACAAAGCAATGCAAATAATTCTGGAGAGTGAAAGGTCGCTGAGATTGTTTGCCTTGAGCTAAATTTACTCTGCCATTTTCTGTTAATGTTTAAGTAGGAAAAACCCTGTCGTATTTTTCCCTGTCTCCTTCTCCCTCGAGAAAAATGGAAGCAAAGCAACAAAGCACATAGATGACTAAAAAATACAAATATGATTTTTTGGATTTTAATTTATGACTTTTAAATTCAAGAATTACTTTATCTTCTCAAAAAAAGGGAAAGGGATAACACAGTATGCCAAATTCTAATACTTTTTCGAGTGAATTCCCAGGGTAAGATTTTCAACAACTCTACGGGCATTTCCCCCACATTTTTAGTTACTCGGATGGTCTGTAGAATCATTTCAACGGGCTAAAGTTTGGAATGTATTGTGTAGTATGTAAAGGGGCTTAAAATTACAATTGCAATATCAGTTCACAAAAATACATTTTTAAAAGGTCATGGTTTAAAATATATTCACGGATAGCACAACACAAACTGCGTTAACTCTAAGGACATTTCCCAGAACATTTCAGTTACTCATATGCACTCGACGGAGTTCACAAGGCCATAAGAGTGCACAAGGATGGGCAACCATTAAACCGCATCCGCATTATATGGAAAGGAGAGCAACCACCTCCAAGTACATACCACTTCTTCGAAAATCATGCCGCCAGCCACGTGCGGCCCTGGAGGGCATCCCCTGTGATCTGCTATAACTGCTGGGAAGTGGCCATGAGCTAAGTATTGCAAGGGCAAGGCACGCTGTGCAGCATGTGGCGACCAAAAATACTGCCAAGGAGTGCCCTCGCAGTGCTGCAGAAGGAGAGAGTACTGCAAAAAGCACCAGTCTTTGTCCCATCATGCTTCAGGTGTGGGATGACAGGTGTGACTGCCTGGCACTGGGGTGCACGGCCCTCCCTGCCCTGTCCCCCCCCTCCACCCCTGTGGTACCAGCACCGACCGCGAGTGACCAGCGCGGCCCTCCAACCCAACCGCGACCAGCGTGCCGGGGAAGTGCCCGACCGTGCCCTGTGTGACGTCCCAGTCGCAGAGATTTCCCGCGGCTGCCACGAGTGGGGGTGAAGAGGGCCACCGAACTACGCAAAAAGGTTTCGCAGCTGGAGGAGAAGGTGGAAAAGATTATGGCTGATGCTCTTTGAGGGTTTCTCGGGCCGCAAATCTGTCATACTCTCTGAACTGAAGACAACGCCCCCACTCCCTCCCCGGGGCGACAGCGAGGCAACCGTCCCACCCTCAGGCAGGGACGACCGCAGGACTGGCGGGGGAATCCCCCGCAAACCATGTGACAGAAGTGCGTCACGCCAGCTGACCAAGGCGAGGGTAAATGTGCTTGAACTTCTAAAGGAAATAAAAGCTCTGAAAGCCAAAACAATAACTTATTAAATGAAATAACGTCGCTGAAGCGGGAAAATGGAAAAATAAAAGTGACTGTCATTGTCGTGTTTACTAGTGTTTACCATTAGTGATAAAAAACGAGCGGGGAGAATCGCTGTCAGACCGCCAGGGGTTGATAACCAGAGTGGGCGTGTCAGCGCTGACAGCAGCCACGAACAAAATCAGGATCCCTGTGACGTCGAGTCGTGACGCAACCAGCCCCTCAGGTGCATCTGACACAAAACTGAAGGGACTGTGCTGAGAAGTGGAACAAAGCTAAGAACCAAATGTTTTAAAATGGTTAAAAGTAATTTTCAGTCCACGACTCCCTCTGTAAGGAAATCCATAATCATAAAGTTATATGTTTCTTATGTGAATCTATAATTTCGTAATATTAGAGGATATAATAGCATGAAGTAAGGTTGCCTACAAAAACAATATTCACATAGGGATAAACGCACAATCAAATTCATATCATGGAATATGCGTAGCATTAAGCCTAGCAAAAATGATCTAGAATTTTACATCCACAAATATAATATTGATGTTATATGCGTGCAAGAACCTTTTGCTGCCGCTGCTAAGATAAAAATAGCACCTGCACTTAAGGGGTATTATTCATATGTAAATACAGCCATGACTGGATTGTTGACATATGTGGGGGTAACACTGCCACATAAATTAGTTAAAAATCCGAGAACACTGAGGGTTCAATTTCATCATCTAAAAATCCAGACTCCCTCTGGGTATTTTTCACTGTATAATGTATATGCCAGATACTCTAAATTTCGGGCTAGTTCTCTCCCCAATTTTCAAAACCAAGGCACGTTATGCATGGGCGACTTCAATGCAAGCATCCACACTTTGGAGACAACCAGCGTAATAGTAATGGGGAAGAATTCAAGCATTTCATCAATAATAGATCACTGACAGTATATGACAAAAGAAGCAGAGACTCATTTGGGGAGGTGGCAGGTTAACTACGTATTTGGCAAAAATTTAGTTCATGGTAATGTCTGTACTTCACTGGTACGAGGAGTTAGTTTAGTGACCCACTTTGCAATCCGAACGACTATACTTTTAACAGCGACTCACCCCCTAAATCACCTGGGCTCAGAATAATTATCCCCCCGGGGCCTGGAGCATCACTTCAAGGCACGGTCTATGATGGTAAAAACCCCTATGAAATAACAACTGTTGAAAATTTTTCTCGGGAAATTTATCAAGTTGTCACTGACTACTATAACACATGGGTCTGTTCACGAAAACTCTCGAAGAAAAAGAGGCCCCAGGCCTCCTATGCACCGGGGTGGATCAATGACCCTATTTTGGCCAAGGAACATAAACGGTCCAGGAGCTTGCTAATTGTTATAAAGATAGTAAGACGACAGATAATCTTCTGCAGTTTTTTTAAAGCCACAAGGAATTCAGGGAATTAAAAACTCAGATTCGTAGTAAACACTGGGGAACAATTTTTTCAAGGTATAAATAGTCAAACCTCTGTGGCTGACATGTGGAGAAAAATTAATAGGCTGACAGGTAAAACTCTCACAACACCGCAGTTCCACAGTCCACAAGAGCAGGCTAATATGCTGCTAGAGCAGTGGGCCCGGGGAATTCTCAGCTAAGCTCACTCCCAAAAGGGGATAAAAGATCAACTAGAAAAGTCGAAATAGATGGGAACTTAATATAGCATAGCCTGTGCTGCTATTGACCCTCCGATTTGCCGAAATAACCGAGTGGGAACTAAGAAATCCCCTTCTAAAAGGTAAGGCAACCGCCCCTGGCGAAGATGGCTTTACTTACAGCGTCCTTCGTCACATTGCTCAGGTACCGGCAACCCACTTTGCACCTGTATAGACTCAGCCTATCACAAGGAATCATCCCAAGCTCCTGGACTAAAAGCTTAATCATTCCCATACCTAAACCTAATACTGACAAATACAGGCCCATTTCCTTGACCTCCTGTCGGTGCAAGTACTTGAGAGGATATACTGAACAGGCTTAGTATCGCATAAATGCTAAGTTATCCCCAGACTGTATGGATTTCTCCCGGGCGTTGCAGTCAGCACTGTTTTGCAGAATACTTAACAAACACAAACCCAGGCATGCAAACCGTATTTCTTGATCTTAATCTGCCTTTGATATTGCAAACAGAGAAATAATTCTTGAGCAACTACTACTTTGGTATTCAGGGAAAACTGTTACATGGATTCACATGTATCTATCGAATCGGTCGGCTCAGGTACTCTACAGGGGCATTAAAGTACTCATACAAAGTATTTGAACTGGGCACACCTCAGGGAGGTGTACTTAGCCCCATGCTATTTAACTTTTAAATGCATAGATTACTAGGCGATATACCACTTGAGGGAAACGACTCCATTATTTGCTATGCCGATGATATTTGCATTAAATCCTCATCCGAGGAAAGAAGCAAGAGATTCTAGATATACTCTCAGCAAGGGCTATTGAGTGTGGCTTGATAATCTCGACTGAAAAAAAAAGGGCTCTTAACCCAAAGACAATCCCTCTGCCCAGGTTTCATATAAGTGACATTTAGCTAGACTCTGTCATCAATACAAACCTTGGGGTGTTGTCAATGATGCAGAGTTCATCAGAAACTTGAAAAAAAGGCTGTGGGAGGGCTGAAGCCACTTAGGACACTTGTTGGCAAAGACATGGTAAACAATGTCAATATTGCAAGACTCTTTTACTTGTCATACCCTACGGTCAGTCATAGATTATCATGCATTGCACCTAGTGTTATACAAGGAATCAGAGTTGACTAGTTTAGAGCATATACAAAATGAAGCCTGAGGATCATTCTTGGTGCCCCTAGAACAAGAATTGTGAATATGAGAACAGAACTAAACTTACCCTCTGTTTACGAAAGAATATTATATATAAATACCACATTTGGTGTCAAAACAATTAGAGAACCCCTCCATTGTACAGAGTTCCAAAGACAACTAAAAAAACAGAATAGAGGAGCTACCTTTGCATACAACACCGATTCTTACTCAAATCCATGGATACAAGTAAATGTAAACAATTAGCTCAGCTGAACATACCCATAACTAAGACCCTACATGGACGTCTGTACCCCCTGGAAATTCGGACCTAAAATATATATTATACGACTGCCCCAAAAAGACAGTGTCCCCCCTGCTATACTTAAGCAGTATGCCCTTGCAATTATAAATTAGCATCTTGAAACTCTATCCAATGCATATGAATGCTACACTGACGGGTCCTTGCAGTCTGGGAGTAGAGCAGGATGTGCTTTTGTTGTATATAAAAACAATATCTTGAAGCACCAGGATTGTAGGAGGGTTTTATGACTGGGCTAGCACTACGCAAACTGGGGTTGGCAGGAATACTCATGGCCACCGAATTTCTATTGAAACAAGGCTCGGGGGTAATATTCTGTGATTCACAGAGTGCTCTCCAGGCTCTGAACACTCTAGACAAAGGTGCAGTTGATATCGCAAATGACATCAGGATAAACGTGTATCGTGCAAAAGAACGAGGCCATGATATACGTTTTGTGTGGATTTTCCCTCGCATGTTGGGAAACCCCAGGCAGATCTGCTGATCGCTGGCAAGTCAGCATGTGACAAACAAAGTGTGGATATGATCTTTGGGGGACCTATTTCCAGGGTTTTATACAATATTAAAGCTTCCTTTAAAAAGGACTTGACTGAGTTAATTAATTCTCAACGCCCTGAAAGCTTTTAGCATAAAGCATTATGACCGGTTTAGGCAAGATTCATTCACCTATGGTTATATAAAACAAGAACAAGACAGTGTGATATTGTAACCGCAAGAATCAGGCTTGGATATAGATTGTATTGGCAGCTCAGTACAGTTTGTAATGTCGAAGAAACTAAGTGTAAACTGTTTTAATTTAAGAATATAAACGAACGCTTTACATTATATCTCAGAGTGCCATGTGTTTTCAAACCTTTCAGGCCACCTAGCTTGAGTAAAGGAGAACTAATGTAACTATTTCATACCTCTGATGTCTTAGAAGATATACTTATATTATATCCTAAATTTGGAATGTAGCATCACATGACTGCATATCAAATGTAGCAATGCCTTTCCCCGCCCCAATCTGTACGCCGGCGTGGGAGATGCGTAGATAAACGAATGTAATTGTTCCTTTCTGTAATTGATATAGTACTTATCATAATAATGTTATAGCCTAAAATTGAAATGTAATACCATTATATGTTATAACCATGCATCAAATGTACCACAGCTTGCCCACGCCTGTGCAGTTAGCCAGGGTGGTAAATAAAGGACTAAACTAAACTAATCATATCATTGTGAAAATATTTATTCATCAATACAAAATTTTAAATGTATTAAAGTTCTACACTATTTCTTACAGATGTCAGTTTAATTGCAAAGTCAATTTACAAATAATGTTTCTTGTAAATAATGGTTCAGACTAATATGTCTACGTCTTTCATACCGTGATTCCATATGTTAATTACCAGATAAAAAATAACACACAATTCAAATGAAATTATAGCAACTATAATGAAAATTACAGTAATGATAACGAAAGCAATACTGATGCTGGTAACATAGTTAATGGCGTAATGAAAATGGCCTAAATTTTGATAGTAGTATTGATGAAGAATATAACAAAAGCAATAATGATAAAAGCAAGATTCATAATTAAACTATAACCTTTTCTGTCTCTCTCTCTCTCTCTCTCTCTCTCTCCTCTCTTTTCTCCTTCTCTCTCTCTCTCTCCCCATCTCTCTCTCTCTCTCTCTTTTCTCTCTCTCTCTCCTCCCTCCTTCCTTCATTCCCTCCCTCCCTCCCTCCTTCGCTCCTTCCCCCTCCCTCCCTCCCTCTCTTTCCCTCTTTCCTCCCCCCTCCCCCTTCTCTTCTCTCAGAAGCAGACACATATCTAAACAACATAAACAAAACCCAGCGTTACCCAGCACCAGGGCTTCCCTCGCGACGCTGTCAGCAAACTCCCTTGAAGACCCGAAGCCCACGATCCGAGGGGAAGCAGCGCAGCATTTGGTCTTTATAGCCATCATTGGGTCGGGAAGCGAGCATTAAAGTCCGTTCTGTGCCGGACGAAGATTCAAGAATAAAGTCTTTACGGTCTACTTTGCCGTCCGCTGCGATGTAGTGTAGATATAGTGTAGATATAGTGGTGTGATGGTGGGTGTCGTAGCGAGTAGAATGTTAAGTGCAGATGCGAGGGTGTGTGGGTGTGTTCTGTTATTTTTTCCTTGCTTTTCCTGTTTTCTCTAGGTCTCTCTCGCTCTCAATTTCTCTTTTTTTCTGTTTATTATTATTATTATTATTATTATTATTATTATTATTATTATTATTACTATTATTATTATTATTATTATTATTATTATTATTATTATTATTATTATTATTATTATTATTATTATTATTACTATTATTATCATTATTATTATTCTCATTCTTATTCTTATTCATTAAGTTATTTGCCTTATTGCTCAAATGTTCATTATTGTTCATTCCATCTTATCTATCAATTTATAAATATATTACCCCTGATTTTTTTCTGCTTCTTCTTTGTCTCCTTTTCCAGAAAAAATAAAAATCTCATTAATCTGATTGATTCTAATTATGTATCTCCCATGTTTATCTAAACTTTACCACAGCGGAAGAAATGAGAGGAAAAAAAATATCCGAGGTTCTTCCGCCTGATGGAAGATTATCACCATCCATCAGTTAACTTTAATGGACTTTATATAAGTTGATTATGGGGAAGGGGGCGCATTTTTAAAAAGGGTCGGCATGTTAATGGTAA
>NC_051386.1:63818240-63822972 GCF_015228065.2 Penaeus monodon | reverse complement strand
GTCTCTCTCTCTTCTCTCCTTTCTCATTCAATCTGTCTATCTATCTCTTATACTTTCTTTATCTCTTTCTCCCCTTTCTTTTTTTCTTTTTATCCCCTCCTTTCCTTTTTTTTTTCCTTGTCCCCGTTTTTCCCTTCCCAAAAAAAGGAAATACAATCATACCCTCATTTTCCCCATTTACTAAAAGTCTTTACTTATTTTTGATAACATTCATCAGTGAAAAGCCTAATTTAAAAAATTGTTTCGGACACAGAAAGAAAGAAAAAAAAAAAAAGGAAATGGAACTTTTTTTTTCCAGTGATTTTAGCAATTTTAATCTGCTTACGATTAAGGACGCTTGTTTGATTTTGAATGTATTTCACCTAAAAAAAATTTTACTTTTTTTTCATACATACAAAGTACATTACAAAATACAATCTATCTATCTGCCATGAATTTATCCATTATTTAACATACAAACACAACACACACACACCCACACACACACCACACACAACACACAAACCACACACACACCACACACACACAATATAAAATATATAATATATATATATTATGTATGTATATATATATATTATTATATATATATATTATATTATATATATATAATATAATTATAATATATATATTAATATATATATGATAATGATATTGACAGTGCTACTCCCCACTAATTTTAATATATAATGAAAAAAACTTAAATAATAATGATAATGAAAATAATAATAATGAATTTTTAAAAAAAAGTGATAATAATGATAATAGTAATGATGAGGATGAAGATGGTAATAATAATAATAATAATGATAAAAATTTAACATTATTATAATGATAACAACAAAACCACGCAACAACGACAATAGACCAGTAATAATAACAACACCAACCAGCACTAATAAAAATAAAAATACATTGATAATAATAACTATAGTACCATCAACATAATAACAACAGCAGCAACGAAAGAGCAGTGACAGCAATGCTAACAGCAACAATAAAAACAACAACAACACGCCAAAGACCGAGTTCAGAAGGCAGCAATTAGTCCCCCCCGGGTAAGTGTGGACGAAAGGGGTTTCTCGAGAGGAAATCGATCTTGCACGAGAGCACGCTTTAGTCGGAGGTCCTTGGGGTCGCAGTGTCAGGGGCGTGCAGGCAGGGGGGGGGGAGTGTTGTGTGTGTTTTGTGTTGTGTGTGTGTGGGGGTGTGGGGTGTGTGTGTGTGTGTGTGTGTGTGTGTGTGTGTGTGTGTGTGTGTGTGTGGAAGGGGTGTGGTTAGAATTGGGTAGGGGGAGAGGGAGGGGTAGGGCAGGGGGTGGGGAAGGGGTGTGGATTTGTGTGTGTGTGTGTGTGTGTGTGTGTGTGTGTTGTGTGGTGTGTGTGTGTGAGTGATGGGCGTGGGTGGGGGGGGGATCAGTGAGATAGTGTGTAGGTGAGTGGGTGGGGATTTTTTTGGTCATGTAGTGTGGGAGAGATGGAGGGAAGCGTGCGTGCGTGGTTTTTGACCCCTTACATAGGTATTCGGGGCGGGGGGGCGCTTTTTTTAACGGCTATTGCTGATGCGTATAAAAGTTAAAACACAAGAAAAAACCTTCAATGATTTTTACCTCTTTTCACCTGCCCCCAGTAATAGGACCCCGGAGTTCGAGGTGTAAGGGGTTAATCTCAAAAAACCCCTTGGATTCTGTCCCTTTGCTTTAAGAGAAGAGGAGAGAGAGAGAGAGAGAGTGTGTTGTGGTGGGTGTTGTGAGGGGAGAGAGAGAGGGGAGGGAGAGGAGGAAAAAGAGAGGGGAGAGAGAAGAGAGAGAGGAGGAAGAGAGGAGAGAGAGGAGAGAGAGAGAGAGATGATAATATATAGAGATAGATGATGATGTTACGATAGTAAACGATGATAGATAGATAGAAGATAGATAGTAGATAGATAGAGAGAGAGAGAGAGAGGAGGAGGAAGGAGAGAGAGAGGGGAAAAGGAGAGAGAGTTTGATAGATAGATAGATAGATAGATGGATGACAGAGAGAGAGAAGAGAAAGACTTAGAGAGGAAGGATAGATAGAGAGAAAAAAAGGAAAGAACGAACTCCTCCCTTCAATTTTTAGTCCAGTCGAGGGGCCCTTTTCTGCCTGACGTATTGTGTCCCGCATCAAAGACACGGAAAGTCATCACCAAAAACGCGCCGACAGTTCCGGTATTGCCGCGACGTTTGCCAAGTGATAAGATTATTTGCAAAAGGTTGACGTGAGGGGAAGCTGATGCCTCCCCCTTCTGCCTCCTTTCCCCCCCCCTTTCCCCCTAACTTGCCCCCTCCCTTCTCCTCTCTCCCCTCCCCCCCCCCTCCCCTCCCCCCAATTTCTGCCGCCCCCCCCCTCTCTCTCTCCCGTCTGTGCCCCCCTCCCTCCCTCCCACCGCTTGCCCCCCCCCCTTCCCTCTCCTCCCCCGGGCCTCCCTCCCCCCTTCCTCCCCCCCAAAATTCCCTTTCCTTTGTCCATTCTCCCCCTTTCCCACTCTGCCGCCTCGGGGCCCAACCCCCCCTCCCGCTCTCTCTGCCCCCTGGGCCTTGCTTCCCCCCTTTTTCCCTTTCCCTTTTCCCATTTGTTTCCCCCCTTGGATTTTATTCCCCTTCCTTCTCTTTGCCTTCTGCCCCCCTTCCTTCCTCTTTTCCTTTTTCTTTTTCCTTTTTTTTCCTCTACGTTCTTCCCATTTTTTTCCCTTTGCCCCCTGCTTGCCTTTCACCCTGCCTTTAATTATATCTTCTTTTCATCTTTTTTCTCTTCTTTTTTTCTGTTTCCCTTGTCACCTGCCCCCTCCTCCTTTTCCTTCCTCCCCCCCACTTTCCCTGGTTCTCTTCCCCCCCCTTTTTCTCAGCTTTCCCTTTCCCTCCTTTTCCCCCTTTCTTCCTTCCTCCATCTTCCGTTTCTCTCCTCATTCCTTTCCATTCCCCTTGCCTAGTACTCCCTTTCGCCCTTCCGTCACCAGGGAAAGGTGATATTCCGGCGTTTTAAACGGGGCCCGGGGCGCGTCCCTCTACCCCCACTTTTTTATTGCAAGGAAAAAAAGTTTCCGTTTCGTCGTTTTTTACGGCTTGTATCGGCGTCGCTTTAAATCCGGAGACCCCCTTTAGTCCTTACATAATTAAGGCTGCACAACCCCCAAAAAGAAAAAAAAAAAATCAAGAGATAACACCAGATAAGAAGACTCGAGAGCTTCGGCTGCAGGATCAGGATAGTTTCTGTCTTCCTCTCGAGTCAGAAATAATCACCAAGGTTTATTTCTATGTGTGAATCATTAAGTGTACAATTAATGCGTGGTACTTACACTAAGGAAGACTAGATTTTAGGGCCCGAGGCAGGAGGTTTTGCAATGCTTTGCATCTTATTATCGCCTCCTTAATGCGTTTAGGGACCTTCGGATTTTAATTTCCTTTAGAGAATTAAATTCTCTTAGGTTTTTGATTTGTGTGTAGTGGCTGTTCACACACACAACACAAACCACAGCACACCACACACACACACACACACCACACACAACACACACACACCAAACCAACACACACACACCCCCCCACCCACAAAACAAAACCCCACACAAAACCCCCCCACACACACACAACACAACACACACACACACAAACACAAAACCCCAACCCCCACACACACACAACACACCAACCCACACACACCACAACACACCACACACACACCACACACACACACCCCAAAACCCACCAAAAAAAAAAAATAAAAAATATAGATAAAAAAAAAAAAAAAATTTAAAAAAAAAAAAAAAAAATAAAGAAAAAGGGATGAAAAGAAAGAAGAAGAAGAAGAAGGAGAGAAGGAGAAAAAATAAAAAAAAAAAAAAAAAAAAAAAAACACAAAACAACACACACACACACACACACACACACAACAACACACCACCAACACACACACACACCCAAAACCCCAAAACCCACAAAACCGCGCGCACAACACACACACACACACACAACAACACCACACACACACACACAACCCAACACAACACCACACAAACACACAAACACACACAAAACACACACAACACAAACAAAAAAAAAAAAAAAAAAAAAAAATTTTAAAAAATAAAAAATAATAAAAAAATGAATAAAACAAAATTTAGACGACAGAAGGAGAAGGAAGGGAAAAGCAGACAACAAAATAAAAAAAAAAAAAAAAAAAATAAAAAAAAAAAAAAAATAAAAAAAAGAAAAAGAGTGGGGGGGTTTGAGACCAAGTCGGCAAAACAAGAAGAACCCCAAACGGCACGGGTACACACAAAAATACACACAAAAAAAAAAAAAAAAAAGAAAGAAAGAAAAAAAAAAAAAACACAAGCAACAAAAACATACATACCACAAACACACACCACCAAAAACACACACACACACACACACACCCCACACACCACACACACAAAAAAAATAAAAAAAAAAAAAAAAAAAAAAAACAAAAAGAATAATTTTTAAATATTAAAAAAAAAAATAAAAAAAATAAAATAAAAATAAAAAAAAATAAAAAAAAAAAAAAAAAAAAAAAAGGCAATAAAATAAAAGAAAAATATATATATTTTATAAAATTAAATATTAATAAAAAAATTTAAAAACAAAAGTAAAAAAATATAGAGAAAGTAATAATATTAAAAAAAATAATTAAAAAATATATAATAAAAATAAAAGATATTAAGATATATAAAAAAAAAAAAAAAATAAAATTAA
>NC_051386.1:63777455-63779955 GCF_015228065.2 Penaeus monodon | reverse complement strand
AAAGGGAGAGAGAGAGAGAGAGAGAGAGAGAGAGAGAGAGAGAGAGAGAGAGAGAGGGAGGAAGGAAAGGATGGAGGGAGAGACAGAAAAACAGGTAGGGAAAAAACATGCAAACAGACAGACAGAATGATAAACGGACAGACGGACAGACAAACAGAGAGGAAGAGAGAAAGAGAGAGAGGAGAGACGAGACACATGGCGTATATTTTGCTATGCTAAACTGACGCAGATTTTCCTATCAAAGTTTTTATTGTCTCTCCCTCGCAACATAACACAGAGCAGTGCACTATTCTGCAACACATATTCCTCTGGACGTAAGGAAAGAAACTTTTCAAGGAACGGCAATATAACAGCGGAGGGCCAAAAAATAAAGTGGGAAACCCATTCAGAAACGAACATTTTCTCAAGAGTTCCAAAGTTTGGAAGGCATTTTTCTTGCTTGTGTTTATATTGCAGTATCAGCCTCATATCTCTCCCGAAAACGAGTGTTATCCTCTACTGTGTCTTTGTGCTTTTTTCGCAAAGATATTTACTCAAGTCTAAATCACACGCAGCTACTCGCAAGTTTATTAAGTTTAGAAGTAGATGTAGATGTGGACATACAAACAGCACTAATGATGAAGTAATTTCATTTTGAGTAAATCTTGTCTTGATACCATGGTTTTAGCGCGTTTAAATTGAATGATGATGATGATGAGAAGGAGGAGGAGGAAGAGAAAGAAAGAATTAGAGAGAGGGGGAAATGAAAAGGAGAGAGAGAGAGAGAGAGAGAGAGAGAGAGAGAGAGAGAGAGAGAGAGAGAGAGAGAGAAGACATAAAGACAGGCAGGCATAGACAAAGACAGATAGACAAACAAAGACACACACAAATCAGAAAGACTAACAACAGACTAAGCAAAATAGAGAAGGAAATTAAGACTGAACCTATTTCTCTATCGACCTGAATGTCCCCTTGAGGAGCTGATTTCCCCTGAGGCCAAACCTAAACACGTGGGAAAGGCATATTCTCATAGCGTTGTGGCTGACTGATAAAGCCACTGCAGGGAACCCTCCTCCTCCTCCTCCTCCTCCTGCTGCAGGTGGTTTGGGAATACAACGATGGGAATAAGGTAACGTGGGAAGAAATCTTTTGAAAGGATTAGCTTACTTATTTGTTGTTAACAAATGAGGCTTAGAACCCACGATATAAAAATGTTCGACGAGACAGAATTATAAAATAAAGGATTATAATAGGAATACTGAAGTTGATACTATTGAAATAATGTCGAGGATTGTACTAGTACTATTCATGATAATGATAGCAATGATCTCAACGATAATGATGATGTTGATAACGATGATGATAATAGTGAAAATAATGACGATGTTGATTAATAAGACGCATTATGAGACAAACAAACTAAGAATAATATTAGACAAAGAAGATGTATTATTTCTGCATATACAATAACAAAAAAAGATTATGCCCGAAATAAGTTAAATATTTGTTGTATGCAAAACGCAATAATATGACTGAAAAGAAAAAACAGCTTGAAAGAGTAGACGAGAGTTTCAATATCAGGCTCGATTTCATCTTCAAGTTTAGGACGAAAGAGAGGAGAAAGGGGGAAGCATTTTAAGAAGCCGAGGAAGGAAGGAAGGAAGGGAGGAAGATAACGGTGTAAGTGAGGGGAAATGGAGAAGGGGAGACATGAAGGACAGGGCAGGTGAGGAAAGGAAATCCCGCTGTTCGAATCAATGAATAAAGACAAAGAATCAGAATCAAGATGAATAATTCCTCTATTCTCCTCTTCTTTTTCCCTCTCTTTTTTATCTTTCTCTTTTTTTCTTGTTTTTCTCTTTCTGAAATGCTTCTTCTCACCCCTCAGGCTAGAAGATTATATGTATAACTCAATATCGAAAGTGGCACGTTATCTTTTGAATACTTTTGTTCAGGCTGTGATGCTGTCAATAGAAATGTGCAAGTGATTTCTGGAGAGAACCTTCTTCCACCAGCAACAAATTGCTAGTTTATTCTATTTCTTGCATCTCATGTTCTTCTTTTATCACCTTCTTCGGTACTTATTTTTTTCTACTGTCTTTACAGCTGGTATCGAGTGCGATATCAAAACGCATTTTTCCAAGTAAAAGTTTTGCTTTGTTGCTTCTATTATCATATGAACACTTTTGGAAAGCTCATACTGCGAAATACAAGCAATGCAAATAATTCTGGAGAGTGAAAGGTCGCTGAGATTGTTTGCCTCTGGAGCTAAATTTACTCTGCCATTTTCTGTTAATGATTAAGTAGGCAAAACCTGTCGTATTTTCTGTCTCCTTCTCCCTCGAGAAAAATGGAAGCAAAGCAACTAGCGACATAGATGACTACAAAATACTAGATATGATTTTTTGGATTTTAATTTATGACTTTTTAAATTCAAGAATTACTTTATCTTCTCGAAAAAAGGAAGATAATCACAAGTATGCCAAAGTTCTAATACATTTCGAGTGAATTCCCAGGGTAA
>NC_051386.1:63707455-63722455 GCF_015228065.2 Penaeus monodon | reverse complement strand
CTTGTCACACAAGGGCAAGAGAGACTGGATGCCAGATGCAGAGAGAGAGACGGAGGAGAAGAGAGCAGAGGCAAGAGATTGCGATAGTCATAGTAGAGGATCTAGAGAGAGGTAACCAAGAAGAAAGTAGACGACGATTGAGTACCTTAGAATGTATATGAATAAGTGAATAACATAAATTAGAGCAAAAAACCCACTGGCATTATCCGAGTGGGAGAGAAAAAGATCACATGAAGGAAAAAAGAAAAACGCATAACGAAAAGAGAATCCGCAGACGAACAGAACAGAGAGAAGAGAAGAGTAGCAACAAAAGACAGGACAGAGATAGAAGATAAGTAAGAGAGAAAGAAAAAGAGAGAAAACAGAGAAAGAATGACAGACAGACAAGGAACTATCTTTGCACCAGTAGCTTAACTGACGAAGCATTAACCTCCCGCAAGCCCACCGGCTACCCTAGCCAGTAAATCACACACCACCTCCCGAACACAGCCGAGATCATTGCCAGCTTTTCTGCCGATGGAATTTGCGGGTAAGTTTGATTCTCTCCCCAAAAAGTATTTCTTGGACCATGACGCTTAAGTTTTCAATTTTTTTTTTTTTTCTTCTTCTTCATTTTATTGCTCTTTACGTGTTTTTTGTTTTTAATTGATTGATTTTTGTCTAGTCATTTCTCTTTTTCTCTGTCTCTGTCTCTCTATCTATCTATCTATTTGTCTTTCTCTGTCTATCTATCTATCTATCTATCTATCTACTTCTCTCTCTCTCTCTCTCTCTCTCTCTCTCTCTCTCTCTCTCTCTCTCTCTCTCTCTCTCTCTCTCTCTCTCTCTCTCTCTCTCTCTCTCTCTCTCTCTGTCCTACTGTCTGTCTCTCGTTTATTTCAGCTGTATCCATTTACTTCTTTTCTATTCTCTCTTTTTTTTTTTCTTTTTTTTTCCTCTTTTTCTTCTTCTTCTTTTTACCTCTTCCAGTATTTTACGGTTATTTTATGGTTGACATCATTGTTTCTTTCTTTTTTTCTCTATTTTGAGCATTTTCTGTTTTCCTGTTCTCATTTTTTTCTATTAGTCTTCATAATCTTTTCCTGTTTTTTCCTCCTATTTCTTTCTTTTCTTCCCCTGTTTTTCCTCTTTGCCTCATTTCTTTTCACTTTTTCTCTTGTCCCTTGCATCACCCTTTTCCTATTGTTATCAGTCATTTCCTTCTTCTTTCATTGCCATATATCATTTTATCCAATTCCTCTCTCCTTCTTTTTTCTCATCTTTCGTCTCGCTTAATCCTATTTCCTACTTTCCATCCTTCTCTCCCCTATTTTTTTCTCCCATTCTTCCTCCCACTTTCTCCCAATTTCTTTTTAATAATACAATTCTATCCCCCAATATCCTATTACGTCTTCCTCATTTGTCTTCTCCAATATTCTACATTCCTTCTTTTTTTTTCCTTGAGTATTCCTATTTTCTTTTACCCATTTTCCTATTCCCCTTTACCCATCCTTCTTTCCCTCAACATCCTTTCCTTCCCCCCACCCCCTCTTCTCCGTCCGCATTTTCCCTTTATCACTCGTTCCCTCTTTCCCCTTCTTCCTGTCTCGTGTAAACTCTACGGACCCGAACCGAGCATTTCAATATGTATGTTTACGTTTTCCTTGATGGCGCGCGAGAGGAGCGGCGTCCGTGCATTATTCTGTGGCAGGAGATCGAGCGTCCGTGTCCGTGGGCCGCTGGCTGACGTTTGTTGCGCTGTGTGTTCTTGTTCCAGTCGGGAAATGTTTTTTGGTAGAGGTATGTCTGCGTGGGCTTCTGTGTGTGTGCATATAGATAGATAGATAGATAGATACACAGATAGATAGATAGATAGATAGATAGATGGGTAGATAGATAGATAAATAGATAGATAGATAGATAGATCCTGTTTCAGTCGGGGAAATGTTTTTTGGTAGAGGCATGTCTGCGTGGGCTTTGGTGTGTGGATATATGTATATATATATATATATATATATATATATATATAATATATATATATATATATATATATATATATATATATATATATATATATATAATGTGTAATATATATATATATATATATATATATATATATATATATATGATGTATATAATATATATATATATATATTATATAATATATATATTATGTATATATATATATACATATATATATATACACACACACAAAACATGTACCATATACACACATATATTTTTATATCTTCCTTTTTCCGTTTTTCTCTTTTTTCGCATATATATATATATAATATATATATATATATATATATATATATATATATATATATTAGTGTTCTTGTTGCACAATAACAAAATACGAGTTATCTACACCCCTCCTCCCCTACGGGTAGTGCATTTCGTGGTAGTTATGCTACTGTAATCTCAACACACAATAGAGTTTAAGTCTGAACACCCCCCATACACCTCCCGCCCTCACTCGCGGTCATCCACTACTTGCGAATTGTATTATTGACTAATGTAGATTTGAAGAATGGCCCGATACTGAATAAATAATTTTAAAATACTTTCGACATTCTTCGCACGATAATAAAACATGTTACGACTCCCGACACTCTACTTCCAAGCATCCACAAACTTGCGAATTATATAATATAAATTAATAGAATATTATATATGAATATATATATATATGATATAATATAAT
The DNA here is from genome assembly GCF_015228065.2 of Penaeus monodon. Lineage (NCBI taxonomy): Eukaryota > Metazoa > Arthropoda > Malacostraca > Decapoda > Penaeidae > Penaeus > Penaeus monodon. The sequence continues at coordinate 63,719,766 of NC_051386.1, read as the reverse complement.
ATTATATAATAATATATTAATACTATGTAATAGATAATATATATAATATAATATATATATATAATATATATATATATATTATATATATTATATATATATATATATATAATATATATATATATATATATATATATATATTTGTGTATGTATATCTATATATATATAGATAGATAGATAGATAGATAGATAGATAGATAGATAAATAGATAGATATATGTGTGTACATTTATATATAATTGTTTCTTTATTTAAATATATATATATATATATATATATATATATATATATATATATATATATATATTTATGTATGTATATATAGACAGATAGATAGATAGATAGATAGATAGATAGATAGATAAATAGATGGATATATGTGTGTGTACATTTATATATAATTGTTTCTTTATTTATTTGTTTGTTTATTCATTTATATATATTTGTTTATTTATTCATTTATCTACTATTTATACATCTATTTGTTCTAACAAATATTCTTAAAATTATGTTGCTTCAGTGTCAGGCAATTTTATTTATATCTGCGTTTGGGCGGGGCGTTCTTGCGCGTTGCGTATGTACGTGTATACGTGAGCTATTAGTATGAAGGAACGTCTTCCTCACTTCATTTCATATCTTTCTTTGCTTCCCGTATTTTCTTTGCTCCTTTCTCGCTCTGATGAAGGCAAATGAGTTTAACTCACCCAGTCCCTCTTTCGGGCCAGGACGGTGCCTTCTTTCGTTAAGTTTAGTCTCGTTTCTTTATTTTACAAGTTTATTCTTTAAGTTTATTTTCATTTATTTGTTTCCATTTTGTTTGTTTGTGCTTATTTTCGTTATTTTCGTTTCCCTGACTCGAACCGTAGCTAGGACTCGAATGCTTTTAGATTCTAAAAAGGGAAACGTAAGAAAAACGCTAAGAAAGAGTCGAAAAGAATATAAAACCGGAAGTAAAGAAGGGGACTAAGAAAATGTTAGGTATTAAACACTGGAATTAAAGAAGAAGAAAAATAAATAGACAAGGGAAAGAAAGGAAGGAAGAAAATGAGGACACAAGGAAGGAGAAGAAGAAGAAGAAAAAAAAAGAATAGAGAAGAAAAGCAAAGATACGGACAAACTTCAGAATTCACCTGCAATATTATCAACGCGGAAAACCCGCCTCGTGACAACCGTCATGTTGATTTAACTCCGTGTCCATTCGCTATATTGTTTCCTGCAGTTCTGATCATTCACATTTCCTTAGGCAGGGCTGGGTTAAGGCAGGTTGGCTTGCCTTGGGTTAGGTTTAGGTTGGGTTGGGTTAAGGTTAGTTGGCTTGGCTTGGGTTGGTTTAGGTTGGGTTGGGTTAAGGCAGGTTGACTTGGGTTTGGTTTAGGTCGGGTTTTGTTGAGATAGGTTGAATTGGGTCAGGTTAGGTTCAGACACTGGGCCAGTGTGGGTTGAATTATGTTAGTTAGGGTTAAAATGTGTTCGTTCAGGTTCAAATGAGTTTAATTAGGTTAGACAAGGATAAAATAGGTTGAATTAAGTTAGGCCGGGGTGGAAGGCGGGGAGGGATAGGTTGGATTAAAGTAGGTTGGATTTAGATAAGCTAGTGTAGGTTGAATTAAGATCAGTTGATTCATTTGTGTTTGGTTAGACTTCGCTGACATAAGCCTGATAAAGTTGATTAGGCCTGATTAAGTTAGTCTGTGTAAAGCTGGGTTAGGTTAGGTGAAGACTGGCTGGATTAGATTAGATTGGACAGAGATGAGGTAGACGAGACTAAAATGGGTTGGATTATATAGGCCGGACAAAGGTCAAGCTAAGGTAGGTTAGATTAGGTGAGGTGGGTCGGGTTGGATTCGGTGAGTGAAAAAAAAACGAATCGCAGTCGCGTTATTTTAGTATAATTTTGTTTACTCTTATAAACCTAGTTAACTTTAATTTACCAATACTGGGGATTTTTTCTTAGTTGGTTAATCTTTCTTTAGAACGAAAGTAAACATTCTTTAGAATTTTGTCTTTGCTTTTGTTTTTTCGATATCATTTTCAATGTTAAGTTGTAAGAATAAATTATGACTGAATAATATAAGGTTTTTAAAGATATTTAGATTCAATGAATAGTGTATTACCTTCTTTGTTGTCCTAATTAACTATTCCTGAGTTCTTTAAATCAAGTACACCAGTAAACCTTACTTTTGATTATAATAATGAAGCAAGGATTAGATATGCGTAGATATCTGAACAATTAGTGAGAAGTTATATGCAAGGTAAACTAGACATGCACTGGGTCATTATAAGCTAGATATTCAAATGAGATGTGCTTCTAACTGCAATAAAAATACTGTTCGGAATATTAGGAGTAATTAGTAAAGAATGAAATAGGTACTAATTGTTAAAAAATATACATATTATATGGTTGAATAGTGTATATACATCAGATTATTATTTCTTGCATGAAATACAAGATCAGATGCTAATTAGTAAGAGAGATAATATGGAACATATATAAGGCAAATAATGTGATCAAATAGAAATCCTGAGTGATAAAACTGAGTAGTGAAAATAAAATAAAATAAAAAGGCAGATTAATATTAACTCCATTAACATTACAGAATCATCAGATCATAAATACCTTACCAGGTACGAAAGTCAGTAATCAAGTAACAGGAGAGAGAATAAGAATTATGTTCCAATGAACTCGGAAAAGGTAGCATAAATTATGCACAAACTGGAGAAACTCGATTGAACTTCGGGGTTGAAGAGCGCGCGAGGGGAAGTTGGGGGGGGGGGGGGGGTTTGTCTTATATTGTTTGGTGTTTCTCTACGATACTTGAGGGTGAAGAAAACACCGATGAAAACTAAAGTAGGTTCATTGGAAATCAGCTCTGACAAAATAAAAGGGAATTCTTCATGATCCTCTGCCCCACAGGCCAAGCTCCGCCAGGGAGTATCGCTGCCAAACGTGTGATTAAAGAGGCAAAATAAAATATTGTACTCTACAAATCTTACAAAGAATCTCATTCTTTTACATAGGCGATGCGCTACACAGCAATACAAGCTAAGCATAAGAATCTGCATTTGACATGGCGTAATTTATCACACAAAAGGCATTGCATATAATAATATCACATAATTATCACAATATGCATACGATAATACTGTCTTCACAATCCATATGTAATGGCATCACAACATGTCTCATTATCACAACTCAATTCATTATCAGATGGGGCGGAAGATCCAGGTGCATCGCCTGATAGCTCTTCTTCCAGATCAGTTGAGTTCCCAATCAGGAGTTGTGTTAGGGCCACAGTATACAGCCACTTGGCAGCCTGATGTGATTAATCACGAGATTCAACATCACCCATGACAGTGCCAACCTTATCCCAACGCTTGGATGTAGGATCGTGGATTCGCAGATGCGCCCCAATTTCTAAGTTGGAAAGTGAGTGGGCTGCTTGTCATAGCGGGTCTTCACGTCTTTGGCTCGTACTGCAGCGCGACGGTCGCTACGGTTGTAAAGTGAGAAAGATGTGTTACTTTTGTTATCGTGTGTTGGAAATGATCTATGATTCGAAATTATATATGTACTGTCATTTTTATTATTTCTTTCTTCTCTCTCTTTCTCTCTCTCGTGTTCGTATCGTGTCCAGGCTTATCTTTGGAATCCGGCGGAAGAAGAGATGTAGTCAGTTAACAAGCAAAAGTGATAAAGACATTGGTAAAGGAAAACTGATAAAGATATTGGTCAAGCAAAAGTGAAAAAGACATTGATCAAGAGAAATGATAAAGACATTGGACAAAGGAAATTGATAAAGAGATTGCTCAAAAGAAACTGATGAAGCCACTAACAAAAAGAATCCGTCATAACGTGCGATAAAGCGCCAAACAAGAATACAAAGAGAAAGACAGAGATCATGATAATGCCAACAACAACAAAAAAATATCTTGAAAAAATCTCTCTCTCTCTCTCTCTCTCTCACTCTCTCTCTCTCTCTCTCTCTCTCTCTCTCTCTCTCTCTCTCTCTCTCTCTCTCTCTCTCTCTCTCTCTCTCTCTCTCTTACCAAAGAAAAAAAAAATCGAGTAGACAGTGAAGCTGTTAGCAAATGCTCGCGCGAGAATTGTAATGAGAAAAGTTAGAAGAAAAACGTTTACACTCTATTACTTCGCAGCGAAACTTTTCACACTGCACTCTATTGCTCCAAGGGTGACCGCAGGACGAACGGATGGCTTTATAAGCAGCCCAAAAACACGGAGGAGGAGGAAGAGGAGGCGATGGTCGTGGTGGTGTAGGAGGAGGAGGAGGAGGAGGAGAAGGAGGTGAAGGAGATGCAGGAAGAAGAGGGATGGGTGGCGCAAAAAGAGGAGGAGAAGGAGGGGGGATAGGGAGAGGAAGAAGTGGAGATGGTGAAGGAGGAGGAGGAGGAGGAGGAAATGGATTAGGAAAAAGAAGAATAGGAATAGGAAATTGAGAAATTGGTGGTGGAGGACGAAGAAGGAGGAGGAAAAAGAAGAAAGAGAGCTAAGGGAGGAAAAAGGGTCGGAAAGGAGAAAAAAAAAAGAGCGGGGAAGGGAGGGAAAGAAAGGGAAGATCAGAATGGAAAAAAACCCCCGAGGATAAAGAAAGAGAGAGAAGGTGTGGAGAAGGAGAATTATCCTCAGTTAGCTTCCCCGCAAGGTCAGGGCGCGGGTCGTGATGTCGGAGGCGATTGGCCGCGTCTGCGAGACTCTCACTCGCGGCGGCACGTGATGGAAGCCGGGTCTCGCCCTCTCTCGCTCTCTCCTCTCTCTCGCCTCTCTCTTCCCTCTCTCTTCTCTATCTCTCTCTCTCTCTCTCTATATATATATAATTATATATATATATATATATATATATATATATATATATATATAAACATATATATATATATATGTATGTGTGTGTGTGTGTGTTTTACCTCATTCATAATCTTTTTTTTTTTTCATCTGGCTGTCTTTCCGTACACACTCACACAGATTACACGCGAAGCCAAACAATCCTATCTTAAACCCAGAAATACTATAAAAAAATGATAAAAACGAAAAAACGAGCCACCCCCACCACTCGGCTGCACTGACAAAGGACCTGCCCCCCAAACCCCGGATATTAAAGGGGCTGAGAACTCCCCCCTCTGTTTCCGAGTCTTTGGGGTGAATAAAGGGGCGTCCCCTGAATAAATGGTTTGTGGGGATTGTTGATGTGTGTGTGTGTGTGTCTGTCCTTGAATGGGAGTGCGGGGGAGGGGGGAGACGGGGAGGTTGCCGGGGATCGTGAGAATAAAGTCAGGAATACTGTATGAGAGGAGATACTGTTGGATTGCTGTGTGGGAGGCAGGGGGAGAAAGAGAGAGAGAGAGAAAAAAGAGAAGAGACGAAACGAAAGAGACATTTGAATATATATATATATATATATATAATATTTTAATATATTAAAAAATTTATAATATTAATATATATTTTTAATATAATATTATTATATTTTAATAATATATAATATAAAATAAGAGAGAGAGAGAGAGAGAGAGGAGAGAGAGGAGAGAGAGAGAGAAGAGAGAGAGAAAGAGAGAAAAAAGTAGAAGAAAGAGAGAAAAAGCCCTGTCACTCGAATCCTTCTCTCCCCACAGCCAAATCTCCATCGGTCTCCAAATAGCGGAAGGGAATCCCATCATCTTTTTTTCCTTTTTTTTAAAAAAAAGCCAAATTAGATAAAACCCGAGATCTAATAATAGAAACAAAAATATTTTGGGTGAGAATGAATATTTTAATATAATATATAATATATATATAATTATATATATATATTATATATATATATATATATACAAATATTATATTATATAATATATATATATTAATTATTTATATATATATATATATATATATATATTAAAATTTATATATATAATACATATTATATATATATATATTATAAAAATATTATATATATATATATATTTTATATATTATAATATTATATATATACACATACACACACCCACACACAACACACACACACCACCCACACACATTATGTTATATATATTATATATATATATATTATATAATATATATATTATATATATATATATATATATATATAATATATACATATTTATGTGTGTGGGGTGTGTGTGTGTGTGTTGTGTGTGTGTTGTGTGTGGTTGTGTCCTTTGAGTAGTCCTGGGGGGCAGCCGTTTTCCCCCCTCGCAGCTCGACAAATTTTGGAATTCTCGAGAGGATTCCGAAACCCGGGGCAGGCCAGGGGGACGAGGAGTGGGGGGGGGGGGGGGGGATGGGGGCAAGGAAAAAAAATTTAGGGGAGGATTAGGGTAAAAGGAAAGGCAAAGGGAAGGGGGAAGGGAGGGAAAAGTCTTGGGCAAAGGGAGTAAGGGAGGGTTTAGGGATGGGAAGGAGGGTGGGGAGCAGAGGTTAGGTAAGGGAGGGGGAAGGAGAGGGGGAAGGAGGGGGGAGGGCGTGGCTGCCATCACTGCGTTCTTTGCCTGTCTATCTACCTATTCGTGTATCTATCTATCTGTCTATTCATCTCTCTCTCTTTCTTTCCCTCTCTCTCGTTCTCTCCTCTCTCCTTCTCTCTCTCTCTCTCTCTCCTCTCTCTCCTCCTCTCCTCTCTTCTCTCTTCTTTTCTCTCTCTCTCTCTCTCTCTCATCGACTACTAGCTTTTTTATCGTGAATGTATGTGGGTATTGTTGTGTGTGTGTGTGTGTGGTGTGTGTGTTTTGGTGTGTGTGTGTGTGTGTGTGTGTGTGTGGTGTGTGCGTGGTTGTTGTGTGTTGTGTTCTGTGTGTTTGTAGGTGTGGGTGTCTGTCAGAACCGTATACTACTGTTAAACCTCCACCCGTACCACTGAGATCACCCATTGAATATTCATTTACATTTATGAAATGTGGACGAGGTTTTTGGGGCCCCGTGGCAATATACTATGCAATCAGTATCGCCTCTCAATTGCCCCTCTATTTTCTATCTATCTATTTTTTTATTTTCCCTCTCTCTCTCTCTCTCTCTCTTTAAAACAATTATCTGTAACCTTCTAAAATTCTTTTGTTATCCCCCTACCCATCTCTCTATCTGTCTATTTTTTTTACTATCTTCCGTTTTTCCCTTTCTCTCTATCTGTCTATCTGTCTGTTTATCTATCTATCCGTCTCTCTCTCTCTCCCCTTCTCTCTCTCCCCTCTCTCTCTCTCTCTCTCTCTCTCTCTCTCTCTCCCTCTCTCTCTCTCTCTCTCTCTCTCTCTCTCTCTCTCTCTTTCTCTTTCAAACAATCTACCTGTCTACCTGTCTATATATCTGTCTGTCTGCCTCTCTCCCTATCTATCTGTCTGTCTATGCATCTCTCTATCTATCTATCTATCTACCCGTCTTTCTCTCAGCATCAAACCTCATTGCTATCAGTCGGGAAATCTCTCTCATTTTTCAATGTTATTATCAATAATCATGATTATCTTTTGCATTAGAATTCCATTGCTATTCGGAGATTAGAAAGAGGCAGGTTTAATTATCGTCAAATGCACAGTAATCATACTAATGATGAAATCTCTAAAGCATTACCTATCAATAGTCGATCTCGCTTTTAACTGTAATCATTATCGTTTTGATAATGATGATAATAGAGAAATAAATCCACGATGATTTATTCTTCATCAAAACGGCATTAATAGTGAGTTAGCGCAAAGTGCAAATGTTGTGCAGAAAAAATTCACTAACTCTTTTTTTCTGTCTATGTGTGCGTCTGTCTATCTATTTATCTAAATATAAGTGTATCTACAAATCTTTCTATTATCCACTTCTATTTTTGGGGTTGAGAGAGAGAGAGGAGGAGAGAGAGAAGAGAGAGAGAGAAGAGAGAGAAGAGAGAGAAGAGAGAGAGAGAGTGAGAGAGAGGGGGGGAAAAAGAGAGAGAGAAAGAGATAGATGATAGATAAAAAACAGATTGATAGATAGATAGATAGAGGAGAGAAGGAAAGGGGGAGAGAGAGAGAGAGAGAGAGAGAGAGAAGAAGAGAGAGGAGGGGGAGGTGAGAAAAAGATAGAGAGAGACTCTGCGTGTGTTGGTGTTTACATGTGTTGTGCAATGCCAGTTTATGTTGTTGGGGGGTGTCGGGTCCTATCTTGTGTGTGTGGGTGTGTGTTTTGTGGTGTGTGTGGTTGTTGAGTGTGTGTGTGTGTGGTGTGTGTTGTGTGGTGGGATGTGTGTTTTTACTGTTTTTTTCAAGAGCTTTTTTTATCCCCCTTATTTTTAAGTGACTTATCTTGTCGCATGCAAAGTAGTGTCGGGGGGGGGGGGGAGTGAGCTTATTTGTTCTTTTTCTTTTGTATTCTTTTCTTCCTTTCTCTGTCTCTCTCTGTATCTATCTATTCATCTTTCTATCTATTTATTTATTTGTCTATCTATCTGTCTACCTATCTATCTATCTATCTATCTATCTATCTATCTGTCTGTCTGTCTGTCTTTCTGTCTATCTATGTATCTATTACTATCTATCTATTGTTACGTCTCTCTTCTTTTCTCTCTCTCTCTCTCCTTTTCTCTCTCTCCTCTATATATTATAATATATAATTATAAATTTTAGTATATATATTATAATATTATATTTTATAAAATACATATATTATAATTTTTAAAATATATAAATATTATATAATATATATATAATATTAAAATATATATATATTATAATATAATATATATATATAAAAAATACTTTTCGATTTTTTTTTTTTTTTTTTTTTTTTTTTTGAAAACCCCCTTTAAAGAGCTTTTATTTTTTTTTGACGCACAAGGGGCCCGCCAAAACAATCAAACAGCTAATGTATTAAATCTCCTCATTTGCATATTTTTGCAACAACAGATGTACTTCCCACATATTTTTCATCATTCTTGTGATCATTATTTCTATCAAAATCATTGTCATTATTATCATTAATATTACCATTATTATCATCGTCATTATTATTATTATTATTATCCCTTTATTATTATCTTTATTTTCATAATTACTGTTATCATTATCATCCTTAATATTATTATTATCATTTTCATTATTATCGTTATAATTTCACTATTATCATTATCATTATTATCATCATTATCATTTCTACTATCATTGTGATTATTGTTGTTTTTGTTGTGATTATTATTATCATCATTATCATCACCATTATCAATATTATCTCATTATTATTATCATAAAAAACATCATTCCCAATAGTGCCTTTATTATATTTATCAGAAATAGCAATTGATTTCTGGAGATTTTTTATGCTTATATATATATAATATATATATATATATATATATATATATATATATATATATATATATATATATATATATATATATATGCATATATATATATATATATATATTATATATATATATATATATATATATATATATAATATATATATATATATATATATATATATATCAGGATAATTTAAATTAATCAGAAACTAGTTGCTTTTGAACGTAGGTTTGATATCATATTTATTTATATGATATCCTTATTAATTGCTCAATGCTATACAGTCAAGGTTTTAGTTCAAAATTATCATGAACATTTGCATTTTGTTGAAGTGTTGGTTGAAATTATGGAAAATGTTGCATAAATATAAAGCAGACATAGTCAAGTTTTAACCCGGTTTCCGGTTCCTATTAACTAAAAAGTAGGAAATTCAAGCATATACCAATACATATTGAAAATACAATTGCTAAATCAGTGATCTAAAATGAGGTTCAGCAGTTCAATTTTTCTTCCAAAACGTTCCAAAAGGGTCGCTAAGATCATGCTTTCCCCCTCTTTGCCTCCTTCAACTTTCTTGGAGCCAAACAACTGGGCTTCGGGAACCTAACCTCGTGGCCTTGACAGTCTGATCTTGCAACCAAGTCACTTTCTTGGACCGTTTTGGCTCTGTGCAACCGAGGTAGACTTAAAAGGTTTTATAAAGGAGCAACTTGCAGTTTACACGGATTTGCAATAGGCCCCTTGCAACCGCCCAGAAAGCCCAGTTGGGGCTAGAAACAAAGAGGAAACTTGAATAACTTATAAAAGCATGTAGGAAAACTTTTTATTTTTTCTGGAAAGTTCTTTCCTGCTGTAGCAAAATTCGCCGAACAGACATATATCCTCGTGCTTTATATATTGTGGGATAAATAGATTAATAATGTGTCTGGCAATAAGTGAATGAGAAGAAGCGTGCACAGATAAATGAATAGATAGACAGAAAGAGAGAGAGAGAGAGGAAAAAAAAAAATATTAGTAAAGACGGAGCGAACAGAATAGATAGACATTCCCCAGAATAAGCAAGATGGCAGACGAAGCAAGTGATAAAAAAGGGAAGAATAAAAACAGAAGGATAAACAGTCAAAAAGGAAGGAAGGAAAGACGAAGAAGGAATGGAAATGCTTAAAGGATAACGAAGATAAAGTTCTTAGTGTGATTCGCTGTCTTATATTATTTTCATGTCTTTTGCCTGTTCGTCTGTCTGTCTATAACTGTTTCTTTGTCTGTGGGAATGTTTATGTTATATATATATATATATATATATATATATATATATATATAATATATATATATATATATATATATATATATGTAATATATATATATACATATATATATATATATATATATAATATATATATAATTATTATATGATAGTATATATATATTATATATATTAATATATATATATATATATATATTATATATATTATATATATATATATATATATATATATATATAATATACTATATATATATATATATATATATGTATATATATATATATATATGTGTGTGTGTGTGTGTGTGTGTGTATGTGTGTGTGTGTGTGTGTGTGTGTGTGTGCATATATAAATATACCTCTATACACACACACACTGTAGCATAGATATTCACATTCAAGTTACTTATTGGAAAAATATTTAACATTCTGTGAACAAACATTTTTAAAAAGAGCAGATAAAATCATTTACTCGATATGATATTATTTAGAACGCTAAACACGATAGGAGTAAGAAGCTAAGGAATGTAAAATTAAATAAATTGATTAAATGAAATTGACTGATAAATGAAAAGTTATACCTATTAAGAAAAAATATTTGCGTTTTTTATTTTCATTTTTTTCTACATTTAAGAAACTATGACTACATCATTATCATCATCATTATCATTATCATCCTCATCATCATCATCATCATCATCATCATCACCATCATCATCATCATTATCATCATCATCAATGATGATAATCATTGTTATTATTAATGATAGTCTCATACTTATCATTATTATCATGGTGATAAGGATGATGATAATAATTACTGGTATTAGTATTTCTGTCATTATTATTATCATTATTAACATTGCATTACAAATTTTATTATTATTACCATTATCATCATCATCATCATCATCATCATCATCATCATCACCATCACCATCATCATCATCATCATCATCATCATCATCATCATCACCATCATCATCATCATCATCATCATCATCATCATCATCATCCACAGTGTTATTTTTATTACCATCACCATCATTTTTGTCATCATTACTATTATTCTTCATACCATCTACTTCCTACAACGACCCTACATATTACGCTCTAACATATCAATACAAGTTACATTAAACAAAACGATTATTCATCAAAAAAAAAACAAAAACAAAAAAAAACAAAAAAAAACTCTCTACATATCCTATCATGTATTTCCATTCGAAAAAAAAAGAAATACAATAAATAAACTAAAATAAAACATGAAAAAAAAAAAAATCTTTATTCCTAAAATAAAACTAAACACGAAAATTTTTTATCTATTTTTTGTCGAAATAATAAAAGCATTAGCTACTGGTTCAAAAGCTCTGCGGGAAACCATTAAAAAAAATAAATAGATAAATAAAACAGGAATTTCGAAAAGGTCTAAAAAATGCAACAGTACAACGGATTAGTGGTTGAGTCGAACACAAATAAAATAGAAATGAATTGATGGAAAGAAATATATGGAAGTGATATATTAGATTTAAAGAATATGTTGGTGATAATGAATTCTGGGATAGCAATAAAAATTATCATGATGATTATACCAATGATGATAATGGTAATGAGAATGATATCAAATATAATAATGATGATAATAGTTACGGTAGTGTTACTACTAATGATAGGTGATAAAAATAATGATAATGGAAATAATAATAGTCATAGGGATGATAATAACAATAATAAAAGTCATGATGATAATAGTGATAATGATTATAATGAAAAAGATAATAGT
>NC_051386.1:63689955-63697455 GCF_015228065.2 Penaeus monodon | reverse complement strand
CTACCTCACCTAATTTCTTTCATCCTTTTTATCCCTCAGTTACCTTCGTCATCTTCACCGTATTTATCCATTCTTCCTTCCACAATCCTTCGTTATCCTCAACCTATTTGTCCATTTCTCATTCCCTCTCTGAATTTATCCTTCGGCTCCCACATCCTTCGCTTCATTTATATTACCTCTCTTATCCTTCCATATCCTTCGCTATCCTCCACAATCTCCGTTATACTTCCCTTTCCCTCACCCCGTTTATCCATCCTCCATCCCTCAATCCTCCTCTCTTTCCTAATCTATCCTTCACCTCCCCTATCCTGCGTTCGTTATCCTCACCTCCATCTATCCCATCCATTTATCCCAGCCACCCTTTTCCCCCCACCTCCTTCCCTCCCCCCACCTCCTTCCCTCCCCCCCACCTCCTTCCCTCCCCCCCACCTCCTTCCCTCCCCCCCACCTCCTTCCCTCCCCCCCACCTCCTTCCCTCCCCCCACCTCCTTCCCTCCCCCCACCTCCTTCCCTCCCCCCACTCCTCCCTCCCCCCACCCTCCTCCCCCCACCTCCTTCCCTCCCCCACCTCCTTCCCTCCCACCCCACCTCCTTCCCTCCCCCACCTCCTATCATTATTATCATTATTATTCTACTTATTGTTATCATCATTGATATTACTCTTCTTCTTCTTCCTCTTTCTCCCCCTCCTCCTCCTCCTCCTCCTCCCTCCTCTTCCGCCTCCTCCTCCACCCCTTCTTCCTCCTTTTCCTCCCTGGAGTGGCTTTGGCAATGTAGTGTATACATCAGGGTACTAAATACTGTTATCAGTGTACCCTGCATCTCAGTATAGTTCAAACAATTATTATTCAATTTATTCGACATATAACAGCTTCAGTTGAGAGGGAGAGAAAGAGAGAGAGGAGAGAGAGAGGGAGAGAGAGAGAGGGAGAGAGAGAGAGGGAGGGAGAGAGAGAGAGAGAGAGAAGAGAAGAGGAGAAAGAGAGAGAGGAGGAGAAAGAGAGAGAGAGAGGAGGGAGGAGGGGGAGAGAGAGAGAGGAGGAGGAGGAGGAGAGAGAGAGAGAGAGAGAGAGAGAGAGAGAGAAAGAAGAGAGAAGAGAGAGAGAGAGAGAGAAGAGACAGATAAGAGAGAGAGAGAGAGAGAGAAGAGAGGAGTAGAGAGAGAGAGAGAGGGAGAGAGAGGAAGAGAGAGAGGAGAGAGAGAGAGAGTAGAGAGAGAAAGAGAGAGAGAGGGAGAGTGCGGGGAGAGGAGAGAGAGAGAGAGAGAGAGAGAGAGAGAGAGAGAGAGAGGTTAACCACAAGGTGTGTTGTCAGTATAACATTCCAAAGTAAGACATGTCTCACCCAAGGACATTACATCTTAAGGAAGAATGGAATTATGACATACAGATTTATATGATTTAAGAAAAGATGATTTTTAATAAGTAACTACTTTATGAGTCATCTGGTTTTTCCTGTCATATTCTTTGAAAGCATTACAAAAAATTCACGAAAAATCAAGGAATGGGGAAATCAGATGAGCTTACTTGCTCTTGCTGTGTAACTCACTGGTGGCAGAACATTGTAAATAATAATAATAATAATAATAATAATAATGATAATAATAATAATAATAATAATAAAATAATATATAACAATAATATAAAATAATATAAAATATAATACAAATAATATAATAATATGATAATAATAATAATATAATAATAATAAACTAATATAATAATAATAATATAATAATATAAAAAATAATAATAATATAATATGAATAATATAATAATCATATAATAATAATAATAATAAATAAATAAATAAATAAAAAACTACAGTCATCTTTTTCTTCTTTCTTTGTCTTCTTCCTTTTCTTTCCGCTCCTCTTCCTCCTTCTCCTTCTTCTTTTCTTCTTCTTCTTCTTCTTCTTCTAACTTCATTTCCACCTCCTTCAGCATCTTCCTTCCTTATCTTCTCACGCCACGTAAATCCAGATCATTTGCATCCAAAAACATTTTCTTTTCTTCTTTTCTTTTTTTCTTAAATAATCATTACATCATTCGCTTCCTTGCAACATCCACTCGGGCAAGAAATCCCACGCTCTCTTACGTTGCAGATTCTTTTAATCTCCCTTGCAAATACCACTCGGCCTCTTTGCATAGTCGTTGCATTCGTTCGTTGCACGTGTTCTCTCTGTTCTTTTTCTTCTTTCTTCCTTTCTTTCTTTATGTATTTATGCATTTATTTATTTTTAGGGTTGAGGAAAATTCTAGTGGGATGTTGTTGCGATTTTTAGGAGGATCATTGTCACTGTCTGTCTGTCAGTCTCTGTCTGTCTCTGTCTATCTCCGTTTTGTCTCGCTCTCGTTCGCTATCCTATTATCTAATCTATCTATATCTCCTTTAGTTTCATTTCTTTGACACAGATAGATTTCCATCACACACACACCAAAAAAAAAGATAAATAAATGAATAAATAAATAAATGAAGACATACAAACATACACATACATATACCTATATCCATATATCAATACCCATACAAAATCCCTCACTCCCCTCCTCCCCTCCTCCCCTCCTCCCCTCCTCCCTCCTCCCCTCCTCCCCTCCTTCCCTCCTCCCCTCCTCCCCTCCTCCCCTCCTCCCCTCCTTCCCTCCTTCCCTCCCCCCCCTCCCCCTCCCCCTCCCCCCCTCCCCCCTTCCCCCCCTCCTCCCCCTCCTCCCCCCCCCCTCCCCCTCCCTCCCCCTCCTCCCCGTCCCCCCCTCCCCCCCCCCCTCCCCTTTCCCCACGCTTAATCCCCGCCATCTATATCTTTATGAATCAATTCGCACAATCCCGCGCATGCTAATCGCGCAACCGCCGCCGCAGAGCCAACAGCTGACTCCATTATGTAACGCTGTAAATTGGCCTCAGCGCCGAGGGGCCACGGAAGGCCCGGCGGCTCTCCCGCTCTCCAGCTCTTCCTTTTTAGGCCCTTTTATCATTTTTTTGTTTATTTATTTATTTGTTTATTTGTGTGAGTGTGTGGACCTTCCTTTTTTGAGGGGAGACGTGATTTATTTTTATGGCTGTGTTTTTTTTTTTTTTTTTTTTAGTTTGGTTTTTGGTTTTGTGTGTTTTTTATGGATGTGTGTGTTTAGATGTATGTGCGTGTGTGTGTGTGTGTGTGCGTGTGTGTGTGTGTGTGTTTGTGTGCTTAGATTGCTGGGTTTCTCTTTATGTCTTTGCAGATATATTGATTATCCATCTCTTTACTGAATCTGTCTGTCTGGCTCTTTGTCTCCTTATCTTTTTGTAAATCCACACACACCACACACACCACACACACACACACATACACATGCAAAGATACACACATACACAAATGCACACACACACACATACATGCACACGCACACACACACACATACACGCATATACACGTGTGCGTGTGTATATGTATATGTATATGTGTATATATATTTATATATATATATATATAATATATATATATATATTTATATATATTATATATATATATTTTATAATATATATATATATAATTATAAAATATATATTATATTTTTATATATATAATATAATATTTTATTTATTTATTTTTTATATATTTTATAAATTGTGTGTGTGGGGTGTTTTGTGTGGGATGTTGTATGTATGTTATACTATGTCTATGTATGTATGTATGTATGGTGTGCGTGTATTATATATATAAATATATACAAAACATATATGAGTATATCATTGTGTGTATGTGGGGGTGTGTGTGTTTGTGTATGTGTGTGTGTGAGTTAGTGTGTGTGTTTTGCGTGTGTTTTGTGTGTGGGGTTGGTGTGATTTGTGTATGTGTGTATCTCTTTGCAATTTATATGTTTTGTTAGTGTTTTTTGTTTGTTTTTGGATTGTATATTTATTTATTTTTTAATAAATTAAATATATATATATTATATATATTATATATATATATATATATATATATAATATATATATTTATATAGTATAATATAGACATATATATGTTTCATACATGTGTGGGGTCTATATTTTTTTGGTGTGTATATATTATAAATATAAATATAAATAATGTATATATTTTATATATTATAAAATATATAATATATATATATATATATATATATATATATAATTTTATATATATACACACACACACACATATATATATTATATTAAAATATATTATATATATATATTATATAAAATATGGTATGAGAAGTGTACAGCAGAGGGTATGAGAAGTGTACGATCCATCCGATTCAAAGGAAGGAGAAGGGCCTAAACCGCCCGGCGAAACCGAGGGACCGACCTGGGGAAGATATACAAGCGAGAGTGATGAAGGATAAAAATGGAAACATACTGACCAGTGAGGACAGTGTTTTGAAAAGATGGAAGGAGTACTTCGAAGGGTTGATGAATGGAGAAGATGAAGGAGAGAGAAGACCAGTAGAAGCATGGAAATGTCTGGGAGAAAGGGCAGGAGGATTCTTAAGAAGAATGTTTAACAAGTTCGTGGAAGGCGAAGAGATGGAAGACGATGTACAGAGTTGTTATAATTACAGAAGAATAAAGCTTATTAGTCATAACATGAAGGTTTGGGAAAGAAATCTGGAAGCTAGGTTAAGAAATGAGGTAGTAAATAAATAATGAATAAAGTGACCAGCTAGTTTGGCTCCATAAAGAGGGACAGAAAGAACTGTGTGTTTGTAGATTCAGAAAAAGCTTGTGACAGAGTGCCAAGAGAAGAGGTATGGTATTGTATGAGGAAGTCTGAAGTGGCAGACAAGTGCGTAGGAGCGGTGCAAGATATGTATGCAGGAAGTGAGACAGAGGTGAAATGTGCGGTGGGAGTGACAGAGGGTTTCAAAGCAGAGGATTACATCAAGGTTCGGCGATGAGCCCGTCTTGCTTGCAATGGTGATGGACATACTGATGGATGAAATTAGAAAGGAATCACCTTGGACGATGATCGCGGATGATGTAGTCATCTGCAGCTACGGAGACAGAAGGGAAAGCTAGATAGATGGAGGAATGCACTGGAGAAAAGAGGGAGGAAAGTCAGTAGGATCAAAACGGAGTACATGTGTGTAAATGAAGGGGTTGATAGAGGAGAGGTGAGGATGCAAAGTCTAGAAGTGACAAAGGTATATGCTTCAAAATACCTAGGCGCAACTGTCCGTGGGGATTGCAGCAAAGAAGTGAAGAAGAGGGTGCAGGCAGGGTGGAACGGATGTAGAAAAGCGTCAAAAGCGATTTGTGACCAAAGGATATCGGCTGAAGTGAAAGGGAAAATTTATAAGGCATTGGTGAGGCTGGCAATTTAAATGGCCTGGAAACGTCCCATTGACGAAGTGACAGGAGGCAGAGCTAGGGACTGCTGAGCTCAAGATCCAGAGATTTTCTGTGGGAGTGGCGAGGAATGAGAGGATTAGAAACGACTACATAGGAGGGACGGCTAAAGTTGGACACTTAGGAGGAAAAGCAAGAGAGGAAAGACTTAGGTGGTTTGGCCATGTTCTGCGGAGCGACATGCAAGAGGTCGGTGTGACAGAGGAAGTGACTGAGGATAGAATGAATTGGGAAATGATGATCTGCTGTGGCCGAAAGAAGATATATATATGTGAGTGTGTGTGTGTCTGTGTGTGTGTGTGTGTGTGTTTGTGTCTGTGTGTGTGTGTGTGTGTGTGTTTGTGTAAATATATAATATATATCTATGTATGTATTTATGTACATAAACACATATATATGTGTATGTGTGTGTGTGTGTGAATATATAGATATATATGTATGAATGTATTTATGTATGTATGCACGTATATATGCATGTATGTATGAATGTATGTGTGTGCGCGCGCGCGAGCGTGTGTGTGTGTGTGTGTGTGTGTGTGTGTGTGTGTGTGTGTGTGTGTGTGTGTGTGTGTGTGTGTGTGTGTGTGTGTGTGTGTGTGTGTGTGCGTGTGTGTGTGTGTGTGTGTCTGCTCATTTATTTTCAGTCAACTAATTTATGGTAGAAAAATATGGCTTTTCACGAGGAGCACCAGATTTCTGGAGTCGATCGGGCAAGTGATCATCAGAATGAGCATTATTAATCACTGCAAACTAAAAGCCAAGAGATCTTACAGTAATGAAGTGCAATTAATAGCTTAACTGATGCTTCACGTAGCCCTGGAAATCCAATCTACAGACAATGCAATCACAAGAATGCAATGCGAGTGGGGTCGCTCTACCTGACGTGTTCCTGGGAGGGCAGAACCGACTCATGATGCTGTGATATACATGCCTGCTGAGGTCGATGCCAGCGCGACACCAAGCCGGGAGCTCAGAGATCCGTCCCTCTGTATACCCTATAAAGAGCCTCTCAATTAAGCGTCGTGCAGCGTTGAGGCTGGCTGGAGATGGGTGTTCTTGCTGAGATAGCGAGAGAGAGGCGAGATGAAGGACTTGGGATCGAAAATTCGTTAATTAAAAGAGACGTGGAATGAATCGAGTTGCAACAAATGAACCGGGTTTGTATCACAGATATGTCTTTTTGTCTTTTATTTTTCTTTTAAAGTCATTATGTGGTGATTGAAATATGAATAAGAATTACTTAGTAAGGAGAGTTTAAAACTTGGTTATTTATTGCAGAAAACAGAGAAGATGAAGTCAAATAAAAAAAAATAATAATAATCATAGTAAGAGAAAATTTGTACTTTTAGCTTGGCAGCCTGAATGTGTAGATTCTCATTTCATTTTCGAATTCAGCAATTCCTAAATCACCCTGATTTTTAAGGAAAAATGGATGAATTGAGTACTTATATTACTGCAGTATATTAATCATAAGCTATTTCATTTTCACACTTACTTTAAAAGTGTGAAAATAAAAGGATTAATGAAACAGCAGGACTCAAATCATTTTTTTTTTTTTTATCCTACACTGATTTTTTTTTTTTTTTTAATCCAATCATGCATTTCATTTTGATCTGTTAAATAAGTTCTTATCTCTAAGCTCTCCTACTATACATTTCCGGATTAAACTCTTATCAATAAACAACTAAATCGTCTCTGCCAAACTGACGAACCGAAGCGAGGCTTGGCTATCAACCAAACCATGTCGAGTGACCCTGTGTATCTATTTCATGAACTGATATTTATATAGGATCACACATATTTTTTTCGACATGTTCCCCCACACTATGATGTTTTCCAAGTCTACCAATAGAGAGTGTTAAATCAATCATTATTTTTTCTGTTATTTTTAGTGGCTTCTTTTCTTTTTTTTCGTTTTTTTTTTTCTTCTTTTTTTAAGCAGTTTTTTTTCTGACACTGGTTAACTATAGATTTGGCCTGACTTGGTCAACAACATATTGCTGGCAGTAGACAACGTGTCATGATATATATTTGTATATATACATAGGTACACATATGTGTTTTTGTGTGTGGGTTGGGGGAGTGGGGGTATTTGTGGGTGTGTGTGTGTGTGTGTGTGTGTGTGTGTGTGTGTGTGTGTGTGTGTGTGTG
>NC_051386.1:63674955-63677455 GCF_015228065.2 Penaeus monodon | reverse complement strand
TCTCTCTCTCAAACACATAGACACACACAAACACACACACACACACATACACGCATGCACGCACAAACACACAGACACACACACACACACACATACACACACAGCGTGTGCTGTGTGGTGCAGCGGCAGCGACCTCGCCTGGCAGTCTTGCTGACCCGCGTTCGAATCCCTCGCCGCCAGTGGACGGTAACCCCGGCCATTCCTCGCACACAGGGGGTCATTTAGAAGCAAAATGAAACAGACAGTGTGTCATACCAAGAATATCCATTGTAACAAAAGGAATTCTTCTTTTTCTACTTCTTCTCTCACTCTCTCTCTCTCTCTCTCTCTCTCTCTCTCTCTCCTTCTCCCCTCTTTTCCCCCCTTTTCCCCAATGTAGCAGCACGACCCCGCAACCTAAAGTTCAGCGTAGTTTCCCGGGTTGGGTCACGCCAGGTCCAGCGCCAGGTCCTCGCTCACTGGGCTCCTCGTTCCCTGCGCGATCACACAGCGCACGTGTACTGAAGCCGCTGCATCAGGAACCGAGATCAGCAATCCGCGATCCTCCAGACGACCGCGACAACAGCAGTAAGACACGGACAGCCGAGTCCTTAGCCGACTGGGAAGCCTACCCGCTCCCCCGTTGATCCCCACGCCGCCCCCAGCACCCAGCCATACCTGTGGGCACTCACGCCAACACGATCACTCCTTAAAAAGATCTAGACCAATCTAAGTAGTAGATGCCAACCGTCTACTATACCAACACTTTGCTCTTTGCCATTTTGGGAAGGTCACCGCCCTCCGTCTCACCATCTCCCTCTGCCACTCTTCTCTTCCCCTCCCTTCCCATCTCCCCTTTCTCTCCCTCCCCCCGCACTTTCCTCACCTCCCTTTCTCTCCCGATTTCTTTCTTCCCCTTCCTCTCCCCCCACATTTTCCCTTCCACGTCTCTCACTCCACATTTCTTTCCTTCTTCCTCTCGTGCTGACTCCATCTTCCCTCCCTCCCTATTTCCCTTCCTTTTCCCCCCTTCCTATTCCTCCTTCCTGTTCCCTATCTCTTTCTCTCTTTCCTTTCCTATTCCATTCCTCCCTGTTCCTCTCTCTTTCTCCCTCCCTCCTCTCTTTCCTTCGCTCCCTCCCTCCCTTCCCTCCCATCCCCCTTCCCTCCCTCCTTCCCCCCATCCCCCCTCCCACCCCCCTCCTCTCCCATCCCCCCTCCCATCCCCCACCCTCCCCCTCCCTCCCCCTCCCTTCCTATCCCATCCCTTCCCTCCCTCCCTCCCCTTCCCCCCTCCCACCTTTCCGCCCCCCCTCCTTCCTCGCCGCAAACCCGCCTCGGCGAGCCACTCTCCCTCCGCCATATTGGATTTCGGCTCAAACTCCATTACCCAAGTCTATCCTAACTCCGTCGCTTGCTCACGTTGAGGTTAACTTCGACAGCGAGGCGAGTTAACGTTTCCGACAACAATCCCCTCCCTTGCAAACAACGTAATGACATTTCGAGAAAGAGGGATGGATGAGAGGGAGGAGAGGGGAGGAGGGAGGGGAGGGGTGGAGGGAGGGGAGGTAGGGGAGGGAGGGGAGGAGGGGAGATGAGGAGGGGGAGAGAAAAGAAAGTCTTTGGATATGCCTATGGGGTTGGGGGGGTTGGGGGAAGGATGGGGAGGGGTTAGAAGGGGGAGGGGGTGGGACGGATAAAAGAGAGGGGGGAGGAAGGGGAGGGAGAGGCGGATGAGTGGGGTTGGGGGGAAGGAGGGAGGAAGGGGAGGGGAGGAAGATTGATGTAGGAGGGAAGGAGGGAGGAAAGGTGGAGAGATAAAGAGGGGGGGGAGGAGGTGGACGAAAATGCGAGGGAAGATGGGATGGGAGATAGAGGAGTGAAGAAAGGAGGGAGTGTAGGCCGAAGAATGAAGGGAAGGAGGGAGGGAGGGAAGTAGAAGGTAGAGGAAGGAGGAGAAAAGGAGGGAGGATGGGAGGAAGGGAGAAAGGATAGAAAGGGAGGAAGGAAGGAAAGCCAAACGGTTTGGAGGGAGAGACAGAAGGCAATAAGATAAAGGAGGGAGAGAGGACAGGCAGACGAAGGGGAGAAACAGAAAAGGAGGAAGGGAGGGAAGTGACATGACAGAGGAGGGAGGGAGGACAGGCAGAAAGGGAGAGGGAATGGGAGGCAGGGAGGGAGGAAGGGAGGGAAGAAAGGAAAGGAAAATGGCAGACGAATGAGGGAAAAAAGGCAGAAAGGTGGAAAAGGGAAGGAGAGAGGGCAGTAGGAGATGTAGGAAAGAGTAAAGGATGGAAGAGTAATAAAAAAGAAAAGAAAAAAAGGAACTACGACGGGAGGATAGGAGAGACAGACGAAATTAGGAAGGGAGTGAGGGCCGGAGGGCAGAAAGGTGGAGAAGGAACGGAGAAAGGGAAGTGGGGGGAGGGAGGGGGAGGGGGCAGAGACCTCCCGCAGCCTCTCCCTCTTTTGTAGTCACAGCATCTAGATTGTGGCCGGAGTCACTTGCACAATTTGAATC
>NC_051386.1:63667455-63669955 GCF_015228065.2 Penaeus monodon | reverse complement strand
GGAGGGAGGGAGGGAAGGAGGCAGGAGAGGAGGGAGAGAGTGAGAAAGAGAGATAGAGAGAGACAAGCAGAGAGAGGAAGAGGGGGGGGAGGAGGAGAGAGAGAGAGAGACAGAGACAGACAGACAGACTGACAGACAGACAGAGAGAGACAGACAGAGAGAGAGAGAGAAAGAGAGAGAGAGAGAGAGAGAGAGAGAGAGAGAGAGAGAGAGAGAGAGAGTGAGAGAGAGAAGAAGAAGGAGAGGGGAGGAAGGGAGTGAAAGAGAGCAAGGGCATTGGAAGTGGGGTGAGAGAAATAGAAAGTGTCAACCAGCAGAACTTTTATCGTCCCAAGAGAGCCATCAGTCAGGCATTAACTGTGGGCTGCGATATAGCATCTAATTTATACAGACAGCACACCCAATGGGAAAGAATCTATAAAAAAAAATATCATAGAAACCTAGAACAACATTTCTTCAAATGATTAAATCTCCAGACAGCAGATTTGTTACGTCAAGTCCATCGTATGATCGGTTTTCTCCATCAGTAAATGTTTTCATCTCCTGACGATTCTCATGTGGTAGTCACACTGAGCTTACATTAAAGCTGGAGCTGGAGCTGCTACTTGAGCTTCTAGTGCTTGCGTGCTGCTTGTGGGAGTTAGAGATGTATTATTATTGGGTATTTTGAAGTCTCATTAAGACTTATTCGTAGGACAAGTAATAATGCAAAATAATGGCACGATTCCTCTGTCATTATTTCTCTTTGGGGGGAAATCTGTGTGCATTGGGGACGTGTATCATATTCAAGGCGACGGTTGGCACATTTCCTGACTTTTTTTCCCCCCAGCATAAATTTTTTCCCCCACACATTTTGAGCATCCGCGTGTGCCAGTGCAATATCTGCAACGCGACAGGTTGCAAGAACGTCCCCGTGGTCCAGGTTCCCTTTTCGAACAAATGGAGCAAAATGAGGAGAAAGATTTGAAGCAGAACCTTTGGTATGAAGCTTCGGGTCCTCGTGGATTCGGGAACCGCTGGCTCCGCGCGCCTTTGGACTGGTTGTGTTGGATTAATCACACGATTAGCTTTATATATATATATATATATATATATATATATATATATATATATATATATATATATATATATATACATATATATATGTATATATATGTATGTATATTTATACGCACATACATACATACATGTGTGTGTGTGTGTGTGTGTGTGTGTGTGTGTGTGTGTGTGTGGGCTAGGCATACAGACAGACAGACAGACAGACAGACAGACAGAGACAGACAGAGGCAGGCAGACATACAGACACACAAAGAGAGGAAGAGAGATAAAGAGAAGAAGAGGAGAGAGTGTGTATGTGTGCTTGCGAGTTTGCGCTTGCGTTTGCATGTGTCATATGTATTTGCAGCGGCGCAGTCCCGAGCGCACACCAACCCGACGACAGCATCCCCTTCAACCTCTCATGACTGACTAATGGCGAACTTCATAAGCCGAGAGTGACGCGACGCCCGAGCTCGCTGCTTCATAAGATTCGACCGAAGATCCGACGCTGATCCGAACGCCTTCTGGGTTCCTCCCTTGCTCGCTTCGGAGTCGCGTTGGGGAGCGGGGCCGGTTTGGGTTTTATATTGTTTTGTCTTTTTGCGTGTGCGTGTGTGTGTGTATGTGTGTGTGTGTGTGTGTGTGTGTGTGTGTGTTTATTTATTTGAAAGGTTTGTTTGGGAGGATTTTAGTGCGTCGATAGTCTCTTTGTTTTGTGGTTCGTTTGACTGTGAATTGTTGTGGTCGTTTTGAGCAAATTATTAAATCACCATCGCCATCACCATCATTATCATCTTCATCTTCTTCACTTTCATCTTCATCTTCATCTTCGCCTTCATTATCATCCCTATCCCTATTATCATTCTCTCTACATATCTCATTGATCATCATACTCTAACTGGCAGTACCGTGCAAACTCTGGAAAAGTATACCCTTATATTCATATCATAATATTCCTATTAATAATAGAAAAAAAAACATACAAAAGCTTTATCTATGCAAATGTTTTGTTAGGATCTAATTTGCATATATAAAGTATCTGATAAAAAACATATGTAAAGGAGGTCCTAGGGATACATCATATTATGCTAAGTTATTCCGTATAACTATTTATGAAGACTCAGACAAAATATTTATGGAGTGTTCTGGAAGGTGGTACATGATATTATTATTAAGCAAGTTTACATCAATATACTAGGCATAACACCAACAACTACATAGAAATAAAATTAAATAAAGAAAATCATAAAAAATAATAATAAACTCTCAAAGACTCAAAGAAAATGCAACTCAGAAAACGCGAATTCTACGAGCAATAAAAATAACCATTAAGTTCTACCCTTACCCCCCCTTACCCCCCCCCAAAAAAAAAATACTAGAAATAAAACAATTGCGCGTATTGCAAAACTATCCCTCTGCACGTAGAGGAAGACGACTCTAAGGCTATCGGGAAAAGGCAGGG
>NC_051386.1:63657117-63662117 GCF_015228065.2 Penaeus monodon | reverse complement strand
GGGCTTGATGGATATTACTATTATTGTTCGTTGTTGTTGTTGTTTCTCGTCCTGTGCTGTCGTTGTTTTTCGTTTGTTTGTTTGTTTTTTGTTAGTGATCAATTGGCTATTAAGGGTTTTTCTTCTCTGGTCGTTCTGTGCCTTTATATGCATATATGTATATGTATTTTTTTCTTCTTCTTCTTCTTCTTTCTTTCTTTTTTTCTTTTTTTTTTTTTTTTTTTCTTTTTTTACGTCTGTTTGTCTGTCTGTTATGCTGTTTCGCTCTACCTATCTGCCTGTGTTTCTGCCTATTTCTATTTCTACCTATCTTTTTATCCATCTATCTATCTATCTATCTATCTATCTATATATACATCTATATCTATATCTATATCTATATCTATATCTATATCTATATCTATATCTATATCTATATCTATATATATATATATATATATGTACATATATATATATATATATATATATATATATATATATATATATATATATATATATATATATATATATATATCTATTAAGATCTCTCTCTCTTTCTCTCTTTTGTCTACCTATCAACTTCCCCTTTCTCTCTTCCTCCCTCCCTCTTTTATCTCCCTCTTCCCTTCCTTTATCGCGTTCCCCGCCTCTCCTCTCCTTCCAACCAATTAAAGCCGCGCGCCTTAATCTTTCCCCGACGAATCCACATGCCAGTGCCTGCCTTTATTTCTGTATGCTTCGTCTACTCGATTCTTTCCAATATCCTCCATATCCTTCACCTTTTTCCTTTCTCCCTTTTTCGTAACAGTGTCTCTTCTGGTTCTCTGGCTCTCTCGTGTCTCACGCTTTCCGTCCTTCCCTCCCATCCTTTTTTTCGTAATATTGTTTTTTTTCCATTTTCTCATTCTTGCTTTCTATAACTTTTTCGTTCTTTTTACCTTTTCAGTTACTTCACCTTTTCCTCTCTTTTTATTTTCTCATTCCCTTTGCGTTCTCTCTCTCTCTCTCTCTCTCTCTCTCTCTCTCTCTCTCTCTCTCTCTCTCTCTCTCTCCTCTTCCTCTCTTCTCTCTCCTCTCTCTCTCTCTCTCTCTCTCTCTCTCTCTCTCTCTCTCTCTCTCTTTCGTAATACTTGTGGTTTCTGTGGCTCCTTTTTCACACTTTTCACCCTTCCACATTTTCCGTCGTTCGATATATCGTTCCTTTTCACTTCTCCCATTCTCCCTTCTCTTAGTCTTATATTTGCTATATTTTTCATTTTATTTCGCTTGTTTTTTTCTCTTCTCTTCCTTTGTTTATTCAGATTTTTGTTTAGTTTTCTATGGTTCTCTTTCTCATGTGTAATTCAGCTTTGTTTATCTTTTTTCTTGTTTTCTTTTATCTTTTAAAGGTGTTTTGGATAGATATTTAGCTCTTACTCCAAAAGGTAAGTTTACCTTGAAGGGAAAATAAACTTGATAAACGTGTTGTTTCTAAATACCGTAAACTATTGCTATTGTTTCCCTTTTTTTAAGGAAAAGGTGTCTTTAGGATATAATCTTTTATCGACAATATGTATATTTTTTGTTAATCTCGTTTCAAACTTTCTGTGAGTTTTACCTTGACACTCGGTTTGTTTTTCTTATCATCCATCAAGTTGCTACAATTATAAATCGCTCCTTCCTTATAAAAAGTGATATATAGACATCATTAATCGAGTACTTCCGACATAAAGTGCATTTACCTTCCGAAAATGACAAGACAAATACATTTAAATATAAATTCAATCACGTACCTCAAACATAAAGTGCTATAATGTGTTGTATCTGACAATATCTTTTTTATTATATTTTAGTCACCTTGCGAAAATGATGATAAAATAATTATAGAAAATGAGACTTATAAAGAGACATTATATAAAGCTGTAAGAATGGGTGACGGAATGTGACTGCTGTCTGACCATCCTTTTCGTGTGTGAAATATATATATTATATAATATATAATAATATATATATATATATATATATAATATATATATATATAATAATAATATTATTATATATACAATATAAATATAATATATATTTTAAAATATATATATATATTTTATAATATACATTATATATATATATATATATATATATTATATATATATATATATATATATAATGTGGGGTGTGTGTGTGTGAGATTTCTTGTCTGTTTATGCTTGAAACTCCACTTTCCTTGATGGCTCCTTAAGGCTGTGTCAGCAAGCTCTGTCACGCAAAATATATCGAAAGGGAAAATTGATAAAAGGAAGAATAAAAAGAGCAAAGTAATGGGACTTTCTGATATTTATTTCGATTTTTTCTTATCTTGCTTTTTTATCTTTGCCTCCGAATTTCTTGGCCTTTGTTTTTCTTCTTCCTTTTTTCCTGTCTTTCCTTCCCTCCTCTATTTACTCTTCTTTATTCTCTCCCACTCCTCCCGTTTATTCCTTTTCTTACTTCCTTCCGTCTTCGTTATCCCATTTCCATTTTTAACTCTCTCCTCCTATCTCCTTGTTCCCTCCTCCTTCCTCCTCCCTCCTCCCTCCTCCCTCCTCCCTCCTCCCTCCTCCCTCCTCCCTCCTCCCTCCTACCTTCTTTTAATCCTTCTTTCTTTACCTCCTTCCTTCTCCCTCCTTTTCTTTTTCTCTTCTTTTCCTGTTCCCCCTTTCTTTCCTCCTCCTTTCCTTCCTCCTTGTTCCCTCCTACCCCCTATATATATATATATATATTTTATATATATATATTTATATATATATATTTTATTTATATATATATATATATATTATTATATTTTATATATTATTATTATATCTATATATTTATTTATTTATTTATTTATTTATTTTATTTATTGATTGATTTATATATATCCTGCCTCATTCTTCCTTTCGTCCTTCCTCCTCTCTTTTCCTTCCTTCCTCCTCCCTCCCTCCTCCTTCCTCCTCCCTTCTTCCTTCTACCTTTATCGCCCCATCCATCTCACTCTTGTCTCCCTCCTGTATCCATTCTCTTCTTGAAAATATCTTCCCCTCGTCCTCCTCATCTCCTTTTTTATTATCTTTCTCATCTCCAACATTCTTGGGGAGATGGACGTGGCACAGGCGAGGGACGCGAACCGCATTTTCCATCACATTCTATTTTCGGGTTTGGAATATTTGTAGAAAAAAAGATATATAAAGAAGGGGGAAGGAAAAGGTTGTAGAGAGAAAAAATGTATGTCGTTTGATACTTGGCTGGAGGGAGGGAGGGGGGAGGGGGGAGGAAGAAAGAGAGAGAGAGAGAGGGAAGGAGAGAAAGAGGGAGAGGAAGAAAGAGGTAGAGGCGAGGGAAGGAGAGAGAGAGGGGGGAAGAAGAGAAAGAAGGAAAGAGGGAAAGAGAGAGAGGGGGGTGGAGACAGAGAGAGGAGGGGGAGGGAGGGAGGGAGGGAGGGAGGGGAGGGAGAGCGAGAGAGAGAGAGAGAGAGAGAGAGAGAAAAAAAAGAGGGGGGAGAGAAAAGGGGAGAGGAAAAAGAAGAGAGAGAGAGAGAGAGAGAGAGAGGGGACGGAAGAGAGAGAGAGAAAGAGACAAAAGACAAGAAGGCAAAAATCAAATAATGTATAAGAGAGTACCAACCGTGCACTGAATGGGCTGAACCTATAAATATCTAAATTATTCTCTGCCATGAACACGGAATGCAAGACACTACAACAAAACCGACAAATCTCGTGCAAAACGTAATCTTGCATGAAAAACGAAATATTTAGTGCAGTTGTTAATTCAGAGGATAATTTTCTATTCGTCATGAGAATATATGAACAAGTAGTCGCATGTTAAAAGCAAAAATGAAAAATGAAAAAAAAAATATATATATATAAAGAATAGATAAATATATACAAAAATGAATTAACACATTCATAAATAAATAAAACAAATCAAAGCATTTAAAAAAAAGAAGTTTGTTACTTATAAATCCACTTTTACAATTCATGAATTAATTAAATACAACCTGGATTATAGATCACACACAAACAAACACAGAAAATTAAGAAACGTACGATAAACAAAGAAAAAAAAATGATAGATAGAGAAGAATATAAGATTATTAGAGAAAATGCTCTTTGATTCTTAAGGAACACTTTGAGCCTTAAACCCTCGACGGCAGGACCGAGACAGGAGAGAAGGCAGGAGGCCTTAAGCGGGCACCACTTCACCTGTGGACGCGCTTCATTCAGGAATTACGTAATCAACGGATATAGAAACCAAAACAAACACAGAAAATTAACTTTTTTTTCGATATTAGTTAGATATTCTTAGATAGGATAGTTATTAGTTATTTTCTTTTTGATTATTAAGGTATCCTGGGAGCCTAAACCTAGACGTAAAGACAACGAGTATCGAGTGTTCAGAGGCAGTCTATCGGAGGATGGTCAAACCAGGGGCTACTGATACCAAATTCTTTGTTCGGCGCTAAGAGTTTACGTGCAAAACGGGATAAGACAATACGAATGACGAAGGTTACTAAGACGATACTTTAAAGATAAAAATATGTTTTGAAATAATTAAATATATTTAAAAAATTTTGTTGTTAATTTAATATAAACTATTTAAAACTAATATGAACTAAGGTTTTTCATTACGGGGCCCCCCCTAACGTTTAAAAAGCAATCGAATCGACTTAACATTCCCGGTGGTGTTTCTGAATTTGTTTTCGTAAAATTCTTTGTTTTTTTTTACACAGTCTTGCTCTTACTTCATTTCTTATTTTTTGTCGTTATTATGCATTCTATCATACACGAGTTTGTCTCTATTCCCTGCGGTGGCAAATTTCTAACTCGTGCGGGAGATTTCTGTGGCGGGGCGGTAGATCAAGGTCTTGTGTGCGCGTAAGGGTCTAAGGGGGAGGAAACTCGATGCGGATGAATGCTGGTTTGACTAGTCGTCTACTTCTTAAAGTATGTAATGACGTTGATTTATGATTATAATATGTGAATTGAGTTAATATGACTATGAAATTAAAAACTAGTAATGTTTAT
>NC_051386.1:63642117-63644617 GCF_015228065.2 Penaeus monodon | reverse complement strand
TCTTATTAGGAAAAAATGAAATCAAACGCAATGTTCGATATTATTGTCAAAAAAAAAGTAAAATAAAAAATCGAGAACCGTATTTTTTCGATTTTATTTGATGGAATAAACAGAGAAATAACATCACATACGAACATTTAAAAACAAGAATATTTCGATTTCTTGAAGGGAGTGAAATATTAAAAAAAAAAAAAAAAAAAAAAGGTGAGGCTATCTGTCGTTGTTCGGATCTGTTCTTTGCGACTTCGAGAGGAGAAATTTTTCCTTCGATTTATTTTTATTAATAAATTTTTTGTCTTTAGTTATCCATTTCGCTTTTGTTTACATTTACTTCTTTATCTATATATGTTTTTATTTTTATGTGTCGGCCGAACACTTTTTACTTCGTCTGTCCGCTCACTTCGCGACAAGAAAGATTCGTTTAAAAGTTAAGAACAGAAAAAAAAAAAATTGAACTCTGCAACGTAACTCTTTCCACTTCGTTGTTATCGGCTTTATTGTTATTGTTATCATCATCACATCCCTCTCCCCCCCATCTTCACCCCCCTTCTCCCTCCTCCTTCCTTCCTCCTCCCCACCCTCACCCCCTTCTCCTCCTCCTTCTTCCGTCACCCTCTCCCTTTTCCTCCCTCTTCCTCCTTCGGTCTCCCCCTCTCTCCTTCCTCCTTCTATTCACCCCCTTCTCTCCCCCTCCCCCTTACCGCTTATCTCCCCCCTCCCCTTCTCCGCCGCCCACCCGCTACGAAAACATAACAAAAGAAAAAACAAAAGAAATTAATAAAAGAAAATAACACGTAAAAAAAAATCCACGATTTGAATGGAAAAAAGTAAAAAAACGAAAAGAAACTTAAAAAAAAGGAAAAAAAGAAAAAAA
This sequence comes from Penaeus monodon, assembly GCF_015228065.2. Classification (NCBI taxonomy): domain Eukaryota; kingdom Metazoa; phylum Arthropoda; class Malacostraca; order Decapoda; family Penaeidae; genus Penaeus; species Penaeus monodon. Next base: position 63,643,743 of record NC_051386.1, on the reverse strand, counting down.
AAACGAGAAAAAATGAAGAACGAAAAAACGAGATAAAAATATCATAATAGCTATAAAACGCGATGAGAGCGCCATCTGACGAGACGCAGAAAGGGTGTCTCCTGAAGGCCGCAAAGGGGGCGCAGGGGGAGGTTTTCCCCGCCCCCCCCCCCCGCCCCCACGAGCTCTCTCCCCCCCTAACACGTGACATCCCCCCCCCCCCAATCCTCGCTTTCGAAGGGCGTGATCGGAGTTGTTTCCTCTCCCGGGCGACGGATAATGCGGCGGGGGTGTCGGGGGGGGGGGGGGGGTTCTTAGCTTTCACCTCTTTTTGAATTTCTTTCTCTTTCTCCCTTTCTCTCTCTCTCTCTCTCTCTCTCTCTCTCTCTCTCTCTTTCTCCTCTCTCTCTCTCTCTCTCTTTCTCCCTCTCTCTATCTCTCCTCTTCTACCTTCTCTACCTTCTCCCTCTCCTCCTCCTTCCCTCTCCTCCTTCTTCTCTTCTCCTCTCCCTCCTTCTCCCTCTCCCTCCTTCTCCCCTCCCCTTCCCCTTCTCCCTCCCTCCCTCTCCTCCTCTCTTCCCTCCTCTCCTCTCCTCTCTCCTCTCCTCTCTCCCTCTCCCTCTTTTTCCCTCTCCCTCCTCCTTCTCCCTCTCCCTCTCTCCCTCTCCCTCCTTCTCCCTCTCCCTCTCTCCCTCTCCCTCCTTCTCCCTCTCCCTCCCTCCCTCTCCCTCCTTCTCCCTCTCCCTCTCTCCCTCTCCCTTCTTCTCCCTCTCCCTCTCTCCCTCTCCCCCCCCAATACCTCTGGGTACAAATATCAAAAGGAATACGTGAATCTCTAGCAATAATGATACAAGCACATTGGTTGATATAAGTTTGCCATTATGATTCGAGTGACGTTGGATACCAATGTTGTTTTCTTTATTCATAACAAAGCTTAATGCCTTTGTGTGCAAGATATTGCTTTTGTGTTGCATTGGCATGACGGTGATTAGCGTGGTTTTAAAGGAATGTTTTGCAATGCACATGAGTTTATTGATGTGTTAGATAGATGGATAGATAGATAGATTGGTATAGATAGATAGATGGATAGATAGATAGATTGATTAATTGATATAGATAGATACAGATTTTTTCTCCTTTTTTTCCTGTAGCCCGATAACAACCTATATGAATAATTGACAGAGGCCTTAATTGGCCATAAATGCTGAATAATTTAATAGGACAAAGCTTCCCTTTCTTTGTTTTAATTGCTTTGATTTTGAATTAATTGTTTCATTGGTTTCCATCATGATTCCTCTTCTCTACGTACATATTTTTGTGACATTCGGTCAGTCTGTTATTTTGCTATTAGTTTTTATCATCCGGTTCATTAGTTTTCATATTTTGCAATGTCTAATTATCTCTAATTCTTCGTTGATCTTTTAATTACTCTAAATTAGCCAGCCAATTCTCTTTTCGTTAATTCGGTATTTCATTTGTCATTTAATTTGTGCGTGTGTGTGTGTGTGTGTGTGTGTGTGTGTCTGTGTGTGTGTGTGTGTGTGTGTGTGTGTGTGTGTGTGTGTGTGTGTCTGTGTGTGTGTGTCTGTGTGTGTGTGTGTGTCTGTGTGTGTGTGTGTGTGTGTGGTGTGTGTGTGTGTGTGTGTG
>NC_051386.1:63634617-63637117 GCF_015228065.2 Penaeus monodon | reverse complement strand
GTAATGGTAATGGTAATGTAATGATAATGATATTGATAGTAATATTGATAATAATGATGATAATAATAACAATGATAACATTACTGACGATGATAGTAATGATAATAATTGTTATTATAATAATCATTATTATTATCATTAATATTATTATTATTACTCTTATTATTATTATCATTTTTTATTATTTTCATTATTACTATTACTACTTTTATTACTGAATTCCGAGAGAGAAAAAGAAACACCGTTCTTGAGCCTCGAGTCGCCTTTGCAATGTATTGCATTACTGTACTCTCCTTGCAATATCTCATTGCATTACTATATACTTTCCTTGAAAAAGTTTTTTGTAATATTGTACTTCCTTTGCAATATCCTCATGCAACGCCTACTTCAAACAACATCTTACAGCAACTCTTCGCAATACCACACTTTCTATGCAACAGCTCCTAGCAACACTGCATTTCCCTTACAACCATACATTCCCTCGCTTACACCGTCCTTTCCTTGCAACAATTCCATACAACACAATAGTTTCCTAGCAACACCGTCCTTTACTTGCAACAATTCCATGCAACACCGTACTTTCCTTGCAACAATTCCATGCAACACAGTACTTTCCTTGCAGCAATTCCCTGCAGCACCGTCCTTTCCTTGCAACAATCCCCTGCAACACAGTACTTTCCTGGCAACAGCGAAACATGCCATGTCGCCATTATATATTCATAGGTTTGCATCAGACGAAATAGATTTTGAAAAAGGCGACATCTATTTCCCTTCGTCCTTTGACTCCTTTCGGTCAAAAAAAAAAAAAAAAAAAAAAAAAAAACGGATGTTTTATTTGAACTTTCGTTGTACTTTCTCTTTTTTTTTTTTCTTCTTCTTTTTTTTTCTTTTCTTTTTCTTTTCTGTTTTGTTTTGTTTTCTTTTCTGTTGCTTTATTTTTTTCTGTTTTCTTCTTCTTCTTTTCTTCTTCTTCTTCTTCTTCTTCTTCGTTTGTTTTAATTCTGTGATTCAAGCTGAATTGGTTTCCTCGATTTGGTTAACTAATGTTGAATTTAATTGGTTAATCGATTAATATCTAATTAATCAATGTCCGATTTGGTTGATTCGAATTAAATTGTTTTTTTAGGCTCGATTTGGTTTGTTAGGCTGGTTGATTAAGGTTAAATTGGCTTGTTCGCTTAATTAAGGTTAAATTGCCTTGTTCGCCTAATTAAGGTTAAATTGCCTTGTTCGCCTAATTAAGGTTAAATTGCCTTGTTCGCCTAATTAAGGTTAAATTGCCTTGTTCGCCTAATTAAGGTTAAATTGCCTTGTTCGCCTAATTGAGGTTAAATTGCCTTGTTCGCCTAATTAAGGTTAAATTGCCTTGTTCGCCTAATCAACGTATAAAACGTTTGTTCGGTTGATCTACTTATGCAACTTTTTTCGGTTTGGTGGATTCTGTGTAGCATTTTTCGGGTTCATTTCATGTTGCTAATTCGGTCTTGTTAATTCCCTGCGGTTTGTTTGGGTTCGTTGATTTTAAGTTTATATAGCCTATATATATATAGATAGATAAATAGATAGGTAGATAGATAGATAGATAAATAGATAGGAAGATAGAATGATAGATAGATGGATAGATAGATAGGTAGAATAGAAGACAGATGGATAGTTAGATAGATAGAAGATAGAAAGATAGAGAGAGAGAGAGATAGAAAGAGATAGATAGATAGATAGATAGGAAGATGGATAGATATATAGATAGATAGACAGATAGATATCATCAATAATAATGTAAAATTCTCTAGACTGTAGGCTTCAAGATGTACAATTCTGTACACTACACATGCGCATTTATTTTCACATCTACGCAAACATACTAATAATCACAAACAGGCACATACTTGCATACAGATAAACACATGTATTTATCTAAGTACGAATCGACATGTTAAACACGCACATTAAAACAGACACACTCAACTGATCAAAAAGTATATTAAAAAATATTAGTAGTAAATAAAAATGATAATAGACAAGTACATTAGTAAAATAAAGCGCATAGTTAGACATCGATAGAAAAACAGTTAATCGTGAAATAAAGCTCGTAGTTAATCACGGAACAGGAAGAATGGAAAAGAAGGAAAATAATAATCATCAGTGAATCGCGGAATCCAAAAGCAACGCGCTAATGAGAACGCGAATGTGTCAATCCGCATGCAGTTGGATCCGTTCGTGCAGGCTTATGCGAACGCCTCCGGATTCCTCGGGAATGATAATGACGTAATTAGTGGTAATGCAGTGCGAAGCTGGGGGTAATGAGGAACGAAGGAAAAAGAAAAGGGGGAAGGAAGAAAGAGTGTGAGAGAAAAATAGGTACATGCAAATAAGGTGTGAAGGTGTAAAAGAGAGAGAGAGGAGACTAAGAGGGTGAAAAAGGGGGATTTTGAAAGGAGGGAGGTGGAATAGAATTAGATAAATATCGGAAAGCGAGAGAGGGAAAAAGAGAAGAGGAAGA
>NC_051386.1:63627117-63629617 GCF_015228065.2 Penaeus monodon | reverse complement strand
TATGTTGGGATCGGGATTTTTGCGGTGAGAATCGAGTGGTGCAATTTGGGATGTTGTTGATAGTATAAATTTTGGTATGTTGTTAATAGTGAAAAAAATTGTTATGTTGTTGATAGTGTTAGCTTAAATAATTGTTGTTATTATTGCCATTATCTTCTATTACAATTAACTCTCTTACTATACTTACTGTAAATCACATTGACAGTACTTCTAGTGAAGTTGATAATTAATATTATGATGATGGTAATATTGGTAAGAATAATGATGGATAATCAAAATAATGATCATAATGATAATAGTAATATGAAAAGATAGTCAGGGCTATGATGATGATGATGATGATGATGATAATGATAATAATTATGATAATGATAATAATGAAGCTATGAAAGTAATCACAATATTGATAATAATGGCAGACCTAATCATAATTTCAGTACCAGACAAACAGACTGTATTCTGCGCAATGGCACTTGATCGCACAGACCGAATGGAGAAAAGGGGGTCTTTTGTGTGTGTGTCTGAGTGTGTGTGCTTCTCTTCTTCTTCTTCTTCTTCTTCTCCTTCTTCGTCTTCTTCTTCTTCTTCTTTTTCTTTTTTGCTTTATTCTTTTTTTTTTCTTTTTTTTTTGAAGATGATAGAGAAGAATAAAGAAGAAGCCAGGCGTTGAGGGAGCCTCCCCTATCGACGCCTTGAATTTATGGAGTTCCCTTGCCATCTCTCTCTCTCTCTCTTTCTCTCTCTCCTCTCTTCTCTCTCTCAACTCCTCTCTCTTCTCTCTCTTTCCTCTCTCTCTCTCTCTCTCTCTTCCTCTCTCTTCTCTTTCTCTCTCTCTCTCCTCTCTCTCTTTCTCTTCTCTTCTCTCTCTCCTCTCTCTCTCTCTCTCTCTCTCTCTCTCTCTCTCTCTCTCTCTCTCTCTCTCTCTCTCTCTCTCTCTCTCTCTCTCTCTCTCTCTCTCTCTCTCTCTCTCTCTTCTCTCTCTCTCTCCTCTCTCTCTCTCTTCTCTCTCTCTCTCTCTCTCTCTCTCTCTCTCTCTCTCTCTCTCTCTCTCTCTCTCTCTTTCTATATATATATATATATATATATATATATATATATATATATATATATATATATATATATATATATATATGTATATATATATATATACTTTTTTTTTTTTGCTTGTTTTTTGGTTTTTTAGACCCTACATTTTTTTCTTCTTCTCTCTCCTCTCTCTTTCTTTTGTTTGCTATTTCTCTTCTTATCTTTGACTGCTCTACATTTTTGTCTTATTCTCGCACTCTCCCTATCTTCTTTTTTTCGGTGGAATATTTTCTTCTTCTTCTTTTTTATTATTATCATTATCATTTTATTTTTGTTTCGCTTTGCTTTATTTTCTATTTTTGTTTCGCTTTGCTTTATTTTCTATTTTTGTCTCGATAGAATCCCTTTTTTCTGTGTCGATAGATTTTTTCCCGTTTTCTTTTTCTTTTTCTTTCTTTCTTTCTTTCTTGGTAGAATCGCTTTGGGATTTCGCATCGCAAGGCGAGTGTGAAAGAGACGGCGGAAGAATCCGTCGCTGTAGGGAGCTTGACCTCCGGTGGAGACGAATTCTTGTTCTTGTTTGTTCATTTACTTATTTGTCTGTTTTTTCTGATTTGATGTTTATCTGTTTGCTTATCCGTATATCTTCGCCCCTTCCTTAACCGAGTTCTCTCACTTTGTCTCTATATTTTCCCTTGCTCTCTCTCTCTCTCTCTCTCTCTCTATCTCTATCTCTCTATCTATCTTCTCTCTCTCTATCTCTCTATCTATCTATCTCTATCTCTCTCTCTCTCTCTATCTCTCTCTCTCTCTCTCTCTCTCTCTCTCTCTCTCTCTCTCTCTCTCTCTCTCTCTCTCTCTCTCTATCTATCTATCTATCTATCTATCTATCTATCTATCTATCTCTATCTATCTATCTATCTATCTTTCTATTAATCTCTCTCTCTCTCTCTCTCTCTCTCTCTCTCTCTCTCTCTCTCTCTCTCTCTCTCTCTCTCTCTCTCTCTCTCTCTCTCTGCCCTTCCCTCCCTTTATCACACCCCATCCTTGTCACATTCCACACCATTACTTTCGAAACGTCGAAACACACCCTAGTCGTAACCTCCCTTAGAGGGGGGGGGAAGGGGGGAGGAGGGAGGGGGAGACAGAGAGAGAAAGAGAGAGATAGAGAGAGATAGAGAAGCAGTGAGAGAGAGAAGCAGAGAGAGACAGAAGCAGAGAGAGCGAGAGAGAGAGAGAGAGAGAGAGAGAAAGAGAGAGTAGGGCGAGAAAGTGAGAGAGATAGAGAGCGGAAAAAATAAGAAAGAGAGAGAGAAAAAAGAAAGTGAGAGAGAGAGGGGGGGAGGGAAAGAAGGGAGAGGGGGGAGGTCCTCCTGAAGGATAGCTCCCCCAATATCCTTTTGTGATATCCTTCTCTGATAGGATCGAGGGGATAGCGAGAAGGAAAGGAAAACCAGTGATTGAAATTTTCCTT
>NC_051386.1:63612117-63617117 GCF_015228065.2 Penaeus monodon | reverse complement strand
TCCCCCTTCTCCTCCTCTTTTCCTCCTCCCTCCTCCTTCCCTTTCCATCCCCCTCCTCCTCCCCCGTCTCCTCTTCTCCTACTCCTCTTCCTTTTCTCCCTTTCCTCCTCGTTTTCTTCCCCTCCTCCTCCTCCTCCTTCCCGTCCCCTCCCCTTCCTCCTCCTCCTTTCCTATCCCTCCTCTCCCTCCTCCTCCTCCTCCTCCTCCTCCCTCCTCCTCCCTCCTCCCTTCCTCTCCCAGCCTTCTCTACCCCCTCCCCCTCCCCCGCCCTCCCCCTCCCTCCCCTCTATCGCGCGCTGCCTCATCCTCTCGCTTATCCGGCCGCCCTTTCGCAGCGAACCGGATCCTCTGCTTATTCCGGCGCGGAGGTGGGATTGTCGGGATTCGGGGGGGGGGGGGGGTATCATAGCTCTCTACCCATCTACCAATCTACCAATCTACCAATCTATCTATCTATCTGTCTATTTATCTATCTATCTATCTATGTATCTATCTATCTATCCATCTATCTATCCATCTATCTATCTATCTATCTATCCATCTGTCTGTCTGTCTGTCTGTCTATCTATCTATCCATCTATCTATCCATCTATCTGTCTGTCTGTTGTCTATGTACATGTTTATCTATCTACCTCTTTATATGTCTGTTTATCTATGTGTTTCTTTACTTCTGTTCCACACTTTTCCTCTCTCACTCTCTTTCTCTTTCTTTCTTCTTCTGCCACATGCGTAAGGAAAATACTGGGAAGAGACACAAAGAGAAAAGAGAGAAAGAGAGACAGACACAGAGACAGAGAGAGAGAGACAGAGAGAGACAGAGAGAGACAGAAAGAGAGAGAGAGAGAGAGAGAGAGAGAGAGAGAGAGAGAGAGAGAGAGAGAGAGAGAGAGAGAGAGAGAGAGAGAGAGAGAGACAGACAGACAGAGACAGAGAGACAGAGACAGAGACAGACAGAGAGAGAGAGAGAGAGAGACAGAGAGACAGAGAGACAGAGACAGAGACAGAGAGAGAGAGACAGACAGACAGAGAGAGAGAGACAGAGAGAGAGAGAGACAGAGAGAGAGAGAGAGAGAGAGAGAGAGCATAAGACACAAAGGCTCATGACTCGCGTGCTTAAGTTCTGTGTCCTCTCTCTCTCTCTCTCTCTCTCTCTCTTCTCTCTCTCTCTCTCTCTCTCTCTCTCTCTCTCTCTCTCTCTCTCTCTCTCTCTCTCTCTCTCTCTCTCTCTCTCTCTCTGTATCTATCAATCTCTCTCCCTCTTCCCTCTCCTTTCCTCTCCCTCCCTCTTGCTCTCGCTCTTGGCAGGAAAGCAGCCGTAAGCCCTGTATTTTACTTCCTCGGTCGGAGGATCAAAAAGACCTTTTCCATACTGCTTAGCACAGAGGGCGTGTTGCTGTTGTTTTTGTGGAGAGACTCTGTTGTCCATTCTTTGTCGTTTTGTGTCGTTTATACTTTAATTTGTTATTTATAGTTTTCTTTTTTTCTTTTTTTTTTGTGGTGTACGTGTGTTTGTTTGTGTGCGAGGTTTTGTGTGTGCTTGTCTTTGTTTGTGTGTCTGTACATGTGCGAGGGGTGCTTATTAAAGATTTCACATGACCCATTTCCGTTTATCCTAGGAGGCTGAAATTTCACATGCATAATAATTCACATAATGATACTCTATAGGCCATGTGTTGACTTCCAGTCCTCAACTAAAAACGAATTTTCTGTTACGGCGGTGAAGGTGCAATAAAGTGTGACGAACTATTGGAGTATCGAGCAGTGATCTGTTTTTTGAATGGACGAATACCATAAGTGACCTTCGATGAAATGAAAGCAACTTAAGGGGAGGGTGCCCCATCATATCACGTTGTTAAACATTGGCATTCAAGTGTGATCGAAGATCTGTGGAAACGGCTCCTATTCCAGGGAGACCCCAGTCTGCCATTAATGAGAACACCATGCATCAAGTGTAGACTGCCATTTTGAAAGATCGCTGTATTACTGTTCGTCAGCTACACCAAGATGTCACGATAAGTGCTGGGTCTGTGGACAAGAATCACTCCTGATCATTGTTCATTGTTCCAAGGTTCTTTTAGCCATGTGCCAAGACAACCAGGACTCTTTTGACAGACTAATTATGCAGGTGAAACTAGGTTCCAACACTATGATCCAGAAACCAAGGCTCAGTCAAAACAATGGAAGTACTTTGACTCCCCTTCCCCCCCCCTAAAAAAAATGGCATGTGTCACACCCTCGGCAGACAAGGTCATGCTCACAGTCTTTTGGGACTAGCATGGACCTAGCAAAGTGCACTACAGTTTACAGAATCTTAATATGCTTCACTGCTACGGAAACTGCGGGAGGCTATCAAAACCAAGAGGCGCGGAATGTTGACCAAAGGTGTCCACTTCCTTCAAGGCAACGCCCCTGCTCACAACTCTCACATTGCCCAGATGGAAGTGCAGTCCTGTGGCTACGACATCCTCCCTCATCCTCCTTATTCTCCTGACCTTGCACCATCTGAACTTTTTATTTTTCCGTCCATGAAATCATTTTCGAAAGGCAAACGTTTCCAAGATGATGAGACACTGATTCCTGAAGTCACTTCGTGGCTTCAAAACGCAACCTGCGAACTTCTACAAGCGAGGAATCCACAGCTGCATAAAACGACGAGACGTGTCACTCTTGGTGGGACCTATGTATAAAGATACTAACGACTGTGCGACGTTTCATTCCTGTTCTTCAATGGAAAATGGGTCAGGAGAAATCTTTATTGAGCGTCCCTTCGTATATGTGTGTGTGTGTGTGTGTGTGTATGTATACGACTGTGTTCGTATGCCTAGTCCACACACCTGTAATTCAACGGTTATTTACTTTCCGATAACCACTTGAATTACGTTTTGGTTCAAAAAACAAATATCCCACATTTTGGAAAAAAAAACGCTTTACAGTTTGTTTCCAGTATTGCCTTCCATAATAGTATCACATTAGAAAAGAGGAGGAAGAGAAAAAAAAGAGAGAAGCAAAAAATAAAAAGGAGATAAAGTATTCTGATAAACGGGGTATCAAAACCATGATGGAATATCTCTCTCTCTTTTTCTCTCTCTCTCTCTCTCTCTTTATTTATCTAATTCTCTCTCTCTCTCTTTCCCACTCTCTCTCTCTCTCTCTCTCTCTCTCTCTCTCTCTCTCTCTCTCTCTCTCTCTCTCTCCTTCTCCGTCTCCTTCAAAACCAGTCCGGACTTCCCTACGACGATGACCTAACCAACAGCCCCCAAAACTTGACATCGCTGCGACATCGCCCGAGCTCCCTCCGAGTCGTCCTCCAGCGCCCAAGCTCCTCCTTCGCCCCGTTCGTGACGTCACGCAACGAGGGCGATGGGCGAAGGATAAGATCCTAATTTGCATTTTCAACTCCCTCCTAAATTTCTCCGTTTTAGGATTACATGATTGGGTTAAAGGATTATATATATATATATGTCGTGTACGATAATATTATATAATATATATAATATATATATATATATATATATATATATTATATAATCTTATATATATATATATATTATATAATATATATATATATATATACATAATTCGCTTTAGGGTTAACAGAGAGGATTGAAGCATTATATTTACATACTAATCCGCTATAGCATTAGCAGAGAGGAGTTCAGCCAATCGTAGCGTCGATTTCGCCGCCGCCGCGAAGGCCCAGCGAATCAGTTGAGGGGAAGATTTTCGCGGGAAATTTTGAACATTTTATGAGGCAGCGATTATAGGGAGAGAGGGAGGGAAGGAGAGAGGGAGAGAGAGAGAGGGAGAGAGAGAGAGAGAGAGAGAGAGTAGAAAGAGGAGAAAGAGAGAGAGAGTAAAAAAAGAAAGAGAAAGAGAGAGAGAGAGAGCGAGTTTCAGCAACACCCTCCCCCTCGCCTCCTCCCGACGCCCTGGGTAGTCCCCTACCCTCCTTCCCCTCGGGTCAGGAGGGGAGGGGGGGTCGCGGTTCCCAGGACAAATGGGATGGAAAACGGAAAAAAGAAGAAAAGGAGAAAAAAAAGAAATGATGAAAAAAAATCAAAAGGGAGTTCGGAGGAGAAGAGAAAGTTCCTCGTGAGAGAAAAAAAAAAGATGGAGGAATCGAGTGACACTGTGGGAATTGCAGAGGATTTTGAAGCTTTATATATATATATATATATATATATATATATATATATATATATAATATGTATATATAATATATATATATATATATAATAATTAGATATATATATATCATATATATGTGAGTGTTCATTTGTGGTGTGTCGTGCGGGTATATACATAAATACATATACTATATATATTATATACATATACTATAATAATCTACTATATATATATAATATACTATATATATATTATATAGATATATATATATAAGTAGAAGAGGAAAAGAGAGAGAAAGAGAAACGAGAGAGAGAGAATGAGCAAGAGAAGGAGAATGAGAGGAAGAGAGAAAAAGAGAGAGAGAGGAGAGAGAGAGAGAGAGAGATGAGGAGAGAGAGAGAGTGAGAGAGAGGAGAGAGAGAGGGGGGGGGGGATGGAGAGAAAAAGAGAGGAAGATGAGAGAATGAGGAGAGAAGAGAGAGAGAGAGAAGAGAGAGAGAGAGGAGAGAGATAGAGAGAGGAGAGGAGGAGGAGAGAGGGAAGAGGTAGAGAGAGAGGAGAGGAGAGGAGAGAGGAGAGAGGAGAGATGAGAGAAGAGAGAGAGGGAGACGACAAGAGAGAGAGAGAGAGGAGGGGGAGGAGAGGGAGAGAGAGAGAGAGAGAGAGAGAGAGAAAGAGAGATGAGAGAGAGAGAGAGAGATGGAGGTTAGAGAGAGAGAGAGAGAGAGAGAGAGAGCTAGAGAGAGAGAGAGAGGGAGAGAGAAAACATAGAAAGAGAGGCAGACAGACAGAGAGAGAGAGAGAGAGAAGAGAAGAGAGAAGGCGAAACGGGAGCCACACAAGACAGAATGAAACCAGGACGAGGACGCGAG
>NC_051386.1:63597117-63602117 GCF_015228065.2 Penaeus monodon | reverse complement strand
CCGTTTCGCTGTCTCTCTTTCCTTCGTTGGCTCGCTCTCTCTCTCTCTCTCTCTCTCTCTCTCTCTCTCTCTCTCTCTCTTCTCTCTCTCTCTCTCTCTCTCTCTCTCTCTCTCTCTCTCTCTCTCTCTCTCTCTCTATCTATCTATCTATCTATCTATCTCTCTATCTCTCTCTCTATCTATCTATCTATCTATCTATCTATCTATCTATCTATCTATCTATCTATCTATATCTCTCTCTCTCTCTTCTCCTCTCCTCTTTTCTCTTCCCCTATCTCTCTACCTCCCCTTCCTTCCTTTCCGATGCTCTCCCTCTCCCCTCTCTTCTAAACTAATCAACCATCACCGTTTTGTTCGCGTACTTCCAACCCGCAGTAAGCTCAAACTCCCCCCACTCTCAAGGTTTTAAAACCCGCGTTGCTAAAACCCTGGCGGAAGTTAAGCCTCGAATCCTCACGGCATGGGATCCCTCAATGGCCGTTCCCGTCGCTCGACACCTCCCGGTTATTATAATTCGTATATAGTCGGCTCTGCGTTTAGGAGGGGAGTGCCCTTTGCTGTAACTCATTAGGTCAACATCCCCGCCCTTACGGCTGAGTCCCCAACACTGTACAGGGACAATGACAGGGAGGAAATGGCTGAATATCGCCATTTCCCTCGATGCTGACACAACCGGAGCGGCGGGAGAGAGGTGTGTGGACTGGTCGTTACGAGGAGGTTAATGCATCGTAATAAAATTTCGGACAGAGGCGTTTTAGAAATGCTGCGAATAAGTCTAAAATTAATATTTGCTTTTTGTGTTTTCTCTCCCTTTGTTGTTACAGGAAATAGTAATCGTGTCGACTGCAAATGTCACTTGCCTTCAGAGTTTGGTGCGTCCTGGCCAGTGGCCCCAACGAATAACACTTGACCCTAAAATACGGCTGACTTCATGTCCATTTCAGACCCTGAAACCTCCATCGGAAAAAAACTGGGGCCTTGTTATCCCCAGGGTCTAATTTTAAAGATTTATAAAAGCTGAAAAAAGTTATATTCACGGTTTTCTCTCTCTCTCTCTCTCTCTCTCTCTCTCTCTCTCTCTCTCTCTCTCTCTCTCTCTCTCTCTCTCTCTCTCTCTCTCTCTCTCTCTCTCTCTCCTTTTTTCTTATTTCGACTCTCATATAATCATGTTCTTTATTAGGGTCATTTGTTGTTGTCGCCGCCACGCTGGCCCTGAGAGCAGATGTGCCATGGAGAAAGTTTTATTTACTCAATTTCTTCGCGGTTGTTAATGGTACTGCGCTGACTGCCATCTTGCGTCTGGTAGACACTCAAATAAACATGCACTCTCTCTCTCTCTCTCTCTCTCTCTATATATATATATATATATATATATATATATATATATATATATATATATATATATATATATATATATATATTATATCTGTCTTCTCTCTCTCTCTCACACACACACGCACACACAAACACACACACACACACACACACACACACACACACACACACACACACACACACACACACACACACACACACACACACACAGCCCTCGACAGAGCGAAACAAACGCTCCAAGACTTCGCAAGACACAGAGGAGGAGGAGACTCGAGGGCCACGAATGCCTCCCGACATCCTCGGCTCGAGGAGGAGGTCGGCGGCGTGCACTTTGCGAGGTGGGGGGGGGGGTCAGGTCAACAGGATATCTGCTTTTTTTATTATAATTATGACTTTTTATTACCTTTTCTGTTTAATAAAACCTTTATTAAATCGTAATCAGAATCTGCATATTGTTACATAGCATACAGAACAACATAACATTTAGAATAACATGAGACTTTTATAACATATACCGTCTGCCTGGCTGGGGGGGGGGGGGTGGCAGCCAACAGGATATCTGCTTTTTTATTTGCTTTTGTTTGTCTTTTTTTTGGTGTGTGAGAAAGAGAGAGAATGAGAGAGAGAGAGAAAGAAAGAGAGAGAGAGAGAGATAGAAAGACAGGGAAAGAGAGAAAGAGAGAGAGAGAGAGAGAGAGAGAGAGAGAGAGAGAGAGAGAGAGAGAGAGAGAGAGAGAGGACCACAGAGAGAGAGAGAGAGAGAGAGAGAGAGAGAGAGAGAGAGAGAGAGAGAGAGAGAGAGAGAGAGAGAGAGAGAGAGAGAGAGAGAGAGAGCCAAGAGAGAGTGCCGCTAAATGACAAATAGCTAATCAAACACACAATTTAATCGAAAGTCATCCAGTCCAGGTTAATATTTAACTGAAATTACGAAGGTCAGTTAATTTTCGCGAATTGCAATTGTCTCATTTCCTTTGAGGCTGTTATCATGTTGCAATGTGTGCACGCTTGCAACAGCTCTCAGCGACTGTCATGGCATGAACAATGAACCCTGGAACTCGTGTGCGTGTGTGCATTTAATACATGTGTGTGAATACGCATGTGTGTTTGTGTGTGTGTCTAATTTATCTACCTATATCTACATATATCTATCAATATATATATATATATATATATATATATATATATATATATATATATATATATATATATATATATGTGTGTTGTGTGTGTGTGTGTGTGTGTGTGTGTGTGTGTGTGTGTGTGTGTGTGGGTGTGTGTGTGTGTGTATGTGTGTGTGTGTGTGTGTGTGTGTGTGTGTGTGTGTGTGTGTGTGTGTGTGTGTGTGTGTGTGTGTGTGTTGTGTGTGTGTTGTGTGTGTGTGTGTGTGTATGTGTGGCGTGTGTGTGTGTGTGTGTGTGTGTGTGTGTGTGTGTTGTGTGTGTGTGTGTGTGTGTGTGTGTGTGTGTGTGGTGTGTGTGTGCGTGTGTGTGTGTGCGTGCGTGCGTGCGTGCATGCGTGTATGTATGTTTGTGTTTTTATGTGTCTGTATGTGTTTGTATATATGCAAATGCCCGGGCGTTTCTACACATCCAGCCCTAAACGACATGGAAAGAATCGTATACACTTTTCCGCCTACACATTGACACTGATTTGAGCCCCGCCCTTGCCACGCGATGACTCGTTGTGAATATACCTCGAATGGCTAATATTGCCTCTGCATAGAACAATAATCTGCAGCATTACGATTTAGTTAATCAAAACCATTTGGCTTAACTGCTTAACTATTAATTAACATGGGGGATATTGGCTAAATTGTTTGTGAATTTTGCTATTGTTTTGTTGTTGTTGCTTGTTGTTGTTTGTTGTTGTAGTTGTTGTTGTTGTTGCAGTTGTTGTTATTAAGTTGTTGTTGATTTGTTACTCATTATCATTCTTCATTATCATTGTTATTATCTTGTTAATGGTCGTGTTCTTGTGTTGTTATTGTAATGATAATTATTATCATTATAGTAATTATCGTCATACATATTATTGCTATTATTTTCATAATTAGTTTCATTATCATTATCATAATTGTTATCACTATTAGTAGTAACAGTAGTAGCAGTAGTAAGGGTTGTAGTATACTATATTATTATTACAATCATTATTATCATTTTTATTATTATCATTGTAATGTAGAATTCATGATGAACAAATTGCAAATAAAATAACTAAGATAGGACCAAAAAACATTATTATTATGATTATTATTATCATCATCATCATCATCATCCATATAATTGTTATTATTATTATTATTATTATTATTATTATTAATATTATTATTATTATTATTATTATTATTATTATTATTATTATTATTATTGCCATTGTCATTATAATTATTAATGTCATCATTATAAACATAATCATCATTATTATCTTTACTGTCATTACAATATATTCCTATTACTATAATTGTTATTATTATTGTTATCATCATCATTTTTTTAAATTATCATTAGTATGAGTATCACCATAATTATTATCATTATTGTTATCATCATGACTGTTATTTTATCATGATAATCATTATCGCTATCATCATTATTATTATTATTATTATCACTATTATCATCATTATAATCATTATTATTATTATTATTATTATTATTATTATTATTATTATTATTATTATCATTACTATTATTATCTTTACTGTTATCTTTATTATCGTTTTTGTTATTATTACTATTTTTCCCATTACCATTATTATCATCATTATCATCATTATCGTTACAATTATATCATTATTATTATTATCATTATTATTATTATTATTATTAAAATGTTATTATCACTCTTATTGTTAAAATTATTACTGCAATTATTATTATTATTATTAATACTATAACTTTTATTATCAATATTTTTATCATTATCATTATTATCATTTTCATTATCATTATCCATACCATTATTATCATTATTGTTATCGTTATCATTATTATCATTATTGTTATCATCCTCATTATTATCATTCTCATTATCACCATCATTAAAGTCATCATTATCATTTTACCAATACTATCATCTTTATCAATGCTATCATTATTCATGTTATCATTGTCATTTCTATCCTTACAGTTATCATTTTCCTCATCATACTTATTCATGTTATTTTCATCATCATTATCATTATCATAATTATCTTTGTCAATTCTATATTATAGTTATGACGTTTTATTACCAATTTGTTTTTAAGAAAACCTTTATTAAATCGTAATCAGAATCTGCATAATGTTACATAGCATACAGAACAACATAACATTTAGAATAACATGAGATTTTTATAACACATGCCTTTTATAACATGTAAGATAATATTAGCAAGCAGCATAACATTTGCCTCTTATAACACGCGATGACATAACATTTACTATCTGCTTCTCATAACACAGAACATCTGCCTCTTTCAATACATGAAATAATTTTTGATAAAGGTAGCGTCTTAGTGCACTTGCCATAACTTTTTTTTTCTTTTTTTCATAACAAACCTCTGCCACTTTTAAAACGTGACATGAAATCTGCCATTTTTAACACATGGCGGTCCCAGAATAGTATAAGCTTTATCTTCCTCATCTTCCATAATCCATTGCAAGATATCTCAGCAATCAATTCCC
>NC_051386.1:63572686-63595186 GCF_015228065.2 Penaeus monodon | reverse complement strand
TCTTTATAAGGCCAAGAGCTCCAATAACAACAGGCAAAGTTTTGGTTTCTAAATGCCACCTTTTTTCCAACTCTATTTCCAGGTCTTTAGACTTTGATATCTTCTCGAACACTTTTGTTAGGACGTTTCTTCTGAAGGGATGCTCATATCTATAAACAGGCAAGTGTTGTTTATTTTGTCCTTGATGACGTTATCTGGACGATTTGCTCATATAGTACGATCTGTGTGAATTGGAAAGTTCCACAAGATTGTACCATCTTTGCCTTCAGTAACTGGCTCTGGATGGTGTTTATACCATTTATCCTGTGTTCCAATAGAAAAGTGTTTGCAGATCTTCCAGTGCAGGTACTTGCCCACTCTATCTGTCAATTTTTGTACTCATTCGGTGTTAATATTGAGCAACCAGATACAAGGTGATCAATTGTCTCAACCTTGTCTTCACAAAATCTACACTTTGGGTCAGTGCCATTGTGCAAGATATTAGCTTGATAGTTTCTGGTAAACAAACTTTGATCTTGGGCTGCAAGAATAAAACCCTCTGTTTCCCCTTTAAGTCCAGAGCTTCTAAGCCACTGACGGGTCGCAGTTTCATCCACATCAGTGTGTTTGCTTCGAGTTGCAAACTGTCCGTGGAGAGGATTTTCATGCCACCTAGATTCAAGTTTTTCTTGTCCGACCTTCTTTGCTTTTAGTTTTTTATGTTTAGCAGCCAATGTTGGCAACATATGTTCTATGTTTTCGCTCTCAATACCTAATTCCTGAGAAAATTTATTTGTTTCCTTTACTATTGAGTGTAACCTTTTGGAGTTTTCATGTACTCTAACTAATTGAAGCATCCAATCGTTGGTTAGATCAAAGTATTGCAAGAGACCAATCGTTGTTGTTTTGTACGATAATTCCAACTGCATCATCCCCCTACCTCCTTTACTTCTAGGGACGTACAGACGTCTACGTCTGATTTAGGGGATACATTTCTGTTGCATGTCAATTGCTTCCTAATTTTGGTGTCAATTTGTTTGAGTTCACTGAAGTTCCAGTCTATCACGTTAAAACTATATGTAGCCACAGGTATTGCAAGAGTGTTGATTGCTGTTAGTTTGTTCTTTGAGTTTAATTCTGTTTTCAGGATTGACCTTACTCTTCGGATGCATTCTCTAAGTATTTTTTTTCTTTATCTATGATTGTTGTATCCCATTTCCTTCGTTTATTCCTAGTTATTTATAGGTTTCTTCCTGATGTAATTCTTATATTACGGTATCAATACTTAACTTTATATTGTCAAATGTCACTAGTTTTCCTTGCTTAAAGGTTGCTTTGGCACACTTATCGAGACCAAACTTCATGCCTATGTCATCACTGAAATCTTTTACGGTTTTCAGCAACCTTTCCAATTCATCATCATTCTGAGCGTAAAGTTTCAAGTCATCCATATAGAATAAATGATTGATCTTCATGTCCATGATCTTATATCCATACTCTGTGTTGTTAAAAGCTTTATTATTATTATTATTATTATTATCATTATTTTATTATTATTATTATTATTATTACCATCATCATTGTCCATTACTTTCTATTCCTTTCTATTATTACTGTTATTATTATTACTATCATTATTATTATTATTATTAATATCACAGCTATCACCAATATCATTATCATTAGTATATTCTATTTTAAATTTACCGTTCGCATGTACAGAGAAAGGAAAAAGAAATTAGAAAGCAAAACTGAAATTTGAACATTTAATCAACATTACGCCGAAGATCCGAGGGAATGAAAGAGTTAGGCTGCACATGGAATAATCCTTTTAGATTTCGTATCTTTTTCGTCTCGTTCTTTTTTCTTTTCTTTTCTTTTCTTTTTCTTTTTTTATTTTTTCTTGAAATAACAGAATTAAGAAAAAGAAATCATGATCATTCCTGCAATAGCTAAGAAAAATTTCCTTCTTCTTTGAGTGTATAGAAATAAAAAAATTAAATAAAGTAAAATAAAAAAGTAACAAAAGCAAAGAAACCTGTTTCATTACACTAATCAAGATTTCGATACATAAAAGTATCCCCCCCCCTAAAAAAAATAATAATAAATAACGTTAAATAAAATATTTATGTGTGGTGCAGAAATTCTCATTGTTGACAAGGTTTCAGGAAGAAAACAACGTAGTAATCTTGTTCTTTTCCCAAAAAGTTACAAATTTGGAAAAGATGACGGGTAGTTCCGACCGACAGTGTGTCACATAATTACACTGTTGCCACGTAAGTATACATAGGTAGATAGGTCATATAAATGAGAACATTTTTGGTTATGCATAAATCACTGGCACACTTGTCACTGTTGTCTCACATATCAACAATTTATACAATACGAATACATATATAACAATACGATACATATATAACAATACACCTGTAAAATATATTTGTTTATACAATGCTAATCGAGACAAAGTTCCAGGCGTGTTACAATGCTTGGCTACGCTGAACATGGTGACTGAGCTTCCATCTCTCTGTTACATGTATTTTTCACAATGAACCAGCTATGACGTAGGCGAGGGGGGAGGGGCGGAGGAGGAGGGGGCGTGGCTTGTGCATATTGCAGTCTTTCTCTTTGGGTTACTCTCTTCCTATGTCGGTTTTGTTTCTATGTTTCTACTCTTTCTTTCTCTTTCTCTCTTTTTCGTTTCTTTCTTTCTCTCCTTCTCTCTTCTCTTTCTTCCTCATTCTCATCTCTCTCTCGCCTCTTTCTCTTTTCTTCTCTCTCATCTTTCTACCTCCTTCGCCCTTCTCTTTCTCTTTCTCCTCACCTATCTACCTCTCTCGCCCTTTCTCTTTCTCCTTTCTCCCTACCTATCTACCTGCCTCTCGCGCCTTTCACACCCTCATAAAAGATTCGATCCCTCGTGAAGGTCATACATTCTGCACGAGAACTAAAATCTTAATACAGAAGGACTTTCTTACAACTTCGAGCTGTTGAGTCTTGAGTTTATTCCTCAATAATAAGGATGTTGAGAATATTCTTACTGTTCATTGTTTAATCTGTGTGTGTGTGCGTGTGTGTGTGTGTGTGTGTGTGTGTGTGTGTGTGTGTGTGTGTGTGTGTGTGTGTGTGTGTGTGTGTGTGTGTGTGTGTGTGTGTGTGTGTGTGTGCATACACAAACACACACACTCACGCGAACTGCAAAACTCCATAACAGAAAGGAATTAGACAGACGAAAATAGCATAAACCCTAAGACCTGAATTAACGAGAAGTTGCAGCTGTCATATCGTCATTATTTCAAGGGATTTCCAATAATAATCAGACTTCTAATTTGAGCGATATCATCTTCGGGAGAAAAGCGAAGTCGGGGATTAGTAAACAGACGCATTGTCGATACAAAGAAAGAAAACGAGAATGAGAGGGAAAAGGAAGATTCAGATGGAGAGGGAGAAAGAGACTAGGAAAGAGAAAGAGAGAGAGAGAGAGCGAGAGAGAGAGAGAGGGAGAGAGAGAGAGAGAGAGAGAGAGAGAGAGAGAGAGAGAGAGAGAGAGAGAGAGAGAGAGAGAAGGAAGGCAATGAAGAAAGATCGGAAGAAAGAAAGACAGAAAGAGAAAGAAAAAAAAAGAGAGAGAGAGAAACTGACGTGGAATGGATTATCCGGGAATGCAAGCCTCGGCGTCGCGTGTCCTGCGGCGATGCGCGAGGCTGGGAAAGGCTGCCTCGGCCTCCGGCTCAGAATTCGGTCCGACTCAGATTTTCCGATAAGAATGACCGGGGCTTCTTGGGATTCGGTTGATTCGGAATGGGTCACGTGCAGCCGACGCGGATCTGCCTTTTAGGGCTTATTGCAATGTCCTTTGTGTGTGTGTGTGTGTGTGTGTGTGTGTGTGTGTGTGTGTGTGTGTGTGTGTGTGTGTGTGTGTGTGTGTCTGTATCTTTAAATATATCTACATATCTATATCTATCTATCTGTCTATCTATCTATCTATATAAATATGTATATATATTCATATATATACATATATGTATATAGATAGATAGATAGATAGATAGATTCTTAAGATTACTTCTTCTTCTTTTAACGGTAGGTTCATGTCTGAGCCGCCGTGGTCACAGCATGATACTTAATTGTAGTTTTCATGTTGTGATGCTCTTGGAGTGAGTACGTGGTAGGGTCCCCAGTTCCTTTCCACGGAGAGTGCCGGTGTTACCTTTTTAGGTAATCATTCTCTCTATTTATCTGGGCTTCGAACCAGCACTGACTTTGGGCTGGTTTGGCCACCCAGTGGCTAGGTAGGCAATCGAGGTGAAGTTCCTTGCCCAAGGGAACAACGCGCCGGCCAGTGACTCGAACCCTCGAACACAGATTGCCGTCGTGGCAGTTTTGAGTCCGACGCTCTAACCATTTGGCCACCGCGGCCTTGGCGATCATGGGCTTCCATGATTTTTCTTGGCAATTTAGAGCGGTGGTTTGCCATTGCCTTCCGCCCGGTGTTTTTATCGAGTCACCATCTCTATTTACCCGGCACTGACTTGGGCTGGAAAATATATAAATCAGCACACGTGCTCACATACGCGCACGGCGATGCGTATGTGCATGGATGCACCCACGCACTCGCATGCGGCGATTGGTGTGTGCACTTCCATTGATTTTTTCCTTAAGATTACAGTAAACCATAAAAGCTTTGAAAATATCCCCCCCAGAGAATAATTGATAAGAATTGATAAGAAGAACCGAGGTAATTTAATACCTCATTATCATGACCTTTGGAGAATCAGCTGACTGCCAGAAGGTTCGCTGCAGAGACAAGAGCAAACGTTTCATGGCGAAAGCTGATAACCTGAGAAAAGATCGTTTCTTCTGGATTTGAGAAGGCGCCGGGGGTGGTCAGGTACACACACACGCGCGCACACACACATACACACAACACACACACACACACACACACACACACACACACACACACACACACACACGCCACACACACACACACAACACACACACCCACACACCACACACACCACACACACAACACACACACACCACACACACACCACCACACACACACACACACACACACACACACACACTCACACACACACACACACACACACAACACAACACACACACACACACACACACCACACACACACACACACAACACACAAACACACAACACACACACACACACACACACTCACACACACACACACACACAAACACACACACACACACACACACACACACACAAACAAACACACACACAAACACACACAAATAAGTAATCTTGACATCTAATATCCTCTTCACAATGCACATATTCTCAAAGGTCACAAGTCCAGTACATAAGACTCATTAAGCTTAAAAATACATCACCTGCTTAACTGCACAGCATCCTCCCCCAAAACCTTTGCATGCATTGACAAAACATAGATTATCTTAATCATTCCTGTCATAATAACCTACTTTGGATCGTAAGTACATGTGTCCATCATCAAAATTTCTATATAATGTGGTTTAATGAGACATGTGTTTGTTGCCCTTCAATTAATGATATATCGCATATCGCTGATTTGTAAAATAATTCTAGGACTGAGAAACAGTATCCATTTTTTATCAATCTTGTGATGGTAAGGCGTAAAGGGATATCTGAGAAACTGTGTGGATGATAACTGTATAGTGTTTGCAGGTTTTGTCTATAATCTCTATGCATGTATCCATCTTCTTATCTAGCTCTATCTATCTATTCCTATCTTTCTATTTATCTATATCTTTTCATTTGTCTATTTATATGGTATAGTAGCTCTCATCTTCCTCTATATCTTACTTATCTTATTTAAACAAAACAAGAATATCATTGGCAATTAATACACAGGAGACAATGTTGAAAACTTGATATATGCGTTAAAAAATATTTATTAAAAAAAAAATATTTATTAAAAAAATATTTATTAAAAAAACTTGATATATGCGTAAAGTCCAATCTAAAAGAAATAGTCTAAGAAAAATAAATAAAAAAATAAATAAAAAAATAAATAAATCACGTGATCTTCGTCCTCCCTCCCCCTCCCCCTCCCCCCTATCAGCTGAGAAAGAGAAAGGGGGTAGAACGAATTATTGTTACCTTAGAGATTATTTCAAGATATGGCGATTCGTGAGAAAGAACCTAATCTCAAGACGTGTAATCAAATCCAATATCTTAGATTGGGGGGGGGGGAGAGGGAGACGGAGACAGAGAGAGAGAGAGAGAAAGAGAGAGAGAGAGAGAGAGAAGAGAGAGAGAGAGAGAAGAAAGAGAGAGAGAGAAAGAGAGAGAGAGAAAGAAAAGAGAGAGAGAGAAAGAGAGAGAGAGAGAGAGAGAAGAGAGAGAAGAGAGAGAGAGAGAGAAAGAGAGAGAGAGAAAGAGAGAGAGAGAAAGAGAGAGAGAGAGAGAGAGAGAGAGAGAGAGAGAATGAAAGAAAAAAAAAGATAGAAAGAGAGGAAGAGAGAGAAGTTACAAAAAGATACTCGTACTTTGAAACTAACCTTTCATTATTTAATTTTATTTATCTTTTTTTTTTTTTACATTGAAGTTATTAACCCAATCACCCCGGATTTATGTTCTGTCCCTTGTAGGTTTTTGTGAATTTTGTTACATACAGATGGCTCCACATGTGCTCAGCCTCCAAGGAGTCTATCAGTAGGCCCTACTGACTGATCTTGATTTCCCCATTCCTTGAATTGGCGGGAAAATGCGTTTTTCCTTTTAATACAATTGATATCAATACTGTTATTATTGTTATTGATGTTATGATTATTAAAGTATTATTAAAATCTTGTTAACATTTAAGACAATGAAATAATGCAAAAGATCCTTTCCAAAAGTCAAGGAAAAGGGTAAACAGGTGAGAAAGGTAGGACTAATAAGTGACCCCTTGATGACTAAGCACTTGTAGAGCCATCTATGTGTGAATACAATAAATAAACCTGTGTTACAGTGGGCATGGCATGTATTCTTGCCAAACGTGGCGATTGGGTTAAACACGTGAACATTATTTGAGCCAGCGAAGGTGAAAGCATGAAGAGGCAAATAAATAAATAATTATTCCTAAATCACAAGTTCGGTGTGTAATTAACGCATTAGGAAGAACTGCGTGTTATATTGAAAGAATTTTTTTTTAATCTAGACGAAGATTTATGTAAATCTGTTCTTGCTAATATTCTCAGAATTTTAATTAAGTTTATTCACGATTCAGGGATTCATGGCGGATAAGAAACGTGTTTAATGTTAAAGGAAGATTATCTGGGTGTATTTATTGCATTGAGTGTGTGTGTTTGCGTGTATGTGTGTGTGTGTGTATGTGTGTGTGTGTGTGTGTGTGTTAGTGTGTGTGTTTGTGTGAATGTGTGTGTATGTGTGTATGTGTGTGATATGTGTATGAGTGCCCATGTGTGTGTGTGTGTGTGTGTGTGTGTGTAAGCTTGGGTTACCCGTAGCTCCATTTCAGCGACCTTTTACGTGGATTAATGCTGTGGACTCGACACCAATAGCAAGTAGAGATCCAGGCGCCCGTGATTTCAGGAAAAGGGAAAAGGTACAGTACATATTCAGGAAAACAGGAGGGAAATTGTGTGCACAAATATTTTCGGCAGGTATTTTGGTGCCACGTTTAGCACAACGATGCTTACGTCGCGGCCTAAAATTATTCATGTATTTCTGTATATCATGTATTTCAGTTCAGCGCATTGGCGGAGGGAGGGAAATGATACGCAATGTACAGCATGTGTGTGTGTGCGTGTGTGAGTCTCTGTGTGTGTGTGAGTGTGTGTGTGTGTGTGTGTGTGTGTGTGTGTGTGTGTATGTGTGTGTGTGTGTCTGTGTGTGTATGCGTGTTCATGTGTGTATTTGTGTGTGTGTGTGTGTATCAAGGGCGACCTTTCCCGTTTTCTTTTTTCCTTCCCGTTTTCTCTTCCCTATTCTCTTTCTCCCATTTTCTTTCCCATGATTTCGTTTCCTCGTTGTCTTCTCCATTTTCTTTTCACCGCTTTCTTTCCCCCGTTTTCTTTTCCTTGTTTTCTCTCCCCTGTTTGCCTCTCCTCGTTTTCCCTTCCCGGTTTTTATTACACTTGTTTTCTTCTCTGGTTTTCTCTTCTCCGTTTTCTCTTCCATATTTTCCCTTCTTCAATTTCTTTCCCCCATTCTCTTTCTCACGTTTTCTTTCCTCTGTTTTCCTTCCCCGTTTTCTTTCCCCCGTTTTTTCCCCGCTTTCTTTCCCCGTCTTCTTTTTCCCGTTTTCTTTTCTCCCGTTTTCTTTCCCGTTTTCTTTCCCCGTCTTCTTTTCCCCGTTTTCTTTTCTCCCGTTTTCTTTCCGCCGTCTTCTTTTTCCCGTTTTCTTTGCTCACTCTCCCCTTCCCCGGCATTACCCCGAGCAAGGATCTCGAAATCTTTTTGCGAAGTCAATTTACGTCTCTCTTGTTTGTATTTTACCGCAAAGTTGCAGAATAACCGACACAGGATCAGGATTCAACAAAACTTGTGCTGAGCTCTTGACCGCAGCCGGAGCAACAGCGTCGGAAAAAAACGTCTCCTTTCTGTTTCGAATGTTTGCTTTATATATTTTCTTGTCTCATCTTTTATTTCCTCGTTTGTTGTGTTCTGTTTTCGTGACCCTTTTTTCCGTTTTTTTTCATATTCTTGGCATTATTGTTATGTATAGTATTATTTAATTTTTTTATCCCGTTTCGTGGTATGATCATTTTTATGTAAATTATCTTATTCATATATATAAATCTTGTTTCTTCCCCGTTTCATGGTGTGATTATTATTACATATTTATATCTAATCTCTCATATTTTTATTTTTTATCTTCTCTTTATATTTTCTCTCATTTAATTAAATTTTTCCACATTTTCCACGTCTTTTTTAAATACAACTTGTTTTTGTTTTAGGTTTTATTTCTGTTTTTCCTCTTCTATATCTTTATCATTTCGTCCTTTTTCCACATCCACGATGATAATTTTTTTTTTTTCTATCACGCTGACAACAATATTCTACGTCTTTCCTCTCCTATTTATTTTTGTCACATTCTTTGTATTTCTTTTATCCTATTCGTTATTTTCACTGTAGTCTTTAATTAATTTCACTTTCGTCTCTTTTTTCACTGCCGGTCTTCCTTTCTCATATTCGTCACAATATTTTTTTTAAAATCTTATATTTCTTTATCTTTATTTTTACTGTTATATTCGTAACTACATATCATATCCTTCTCTTTTCTCCGTATTTGTTAGTTTGTTTGTGTTATTTTTACATTAAGATTATAAAATACATTTTATATAATTATGTATGTATATATGTATGTATGTATGTATGGAGAGAGAAAGAGAGAGAGAGAGAAAGTGAGAGAGAGAGAGAGAGAGAGAGAGAGAGAGAGAGAGAGAGAGAGAGAGAGAGAGAGAGAGAGAAAGAGAGAGTGAGAGAGAGAGAAAGAGAGAGAGAGAGAGAGAGTAGAGAGAGAGAGTAAATAAATAAATAGTAAATGATTTAGTTTGATTCCATTTGTTACAATGGATATTCTTGGTGTGACATACTGTCTGTTTTATATGGAACATGCAACCAGATAATATAAGAGACATTAACAGCTTCTGTAATTTTAAAACGAAATTAAAAGAACGCCTCTTAAATAATCAACTGTAAATATAAATGTATTTATGTAAAGAATCACCAGTGTAATTTAATGGAATAAAGTGTTTTGACTTGACTTGAATTATTTTGCTTCTAAATGACCCCCTGTGGGATTTGAACGCAGGTCAGCAAGATTGCTAAATGAGATCGCTACCGCTGCACCACACAGCAGAGAGAGAGAGAGAGAGAGAGAGAGAGAGAGAGAAGAGAGAGAGAGAGAGAGAGAGAGAGAGAGAGAGAGAGAGAGAGAGAGAGAGAGAGAGAGAGAGAGAAAGATGAATACCTATATGTATAGATTAACAGATAGATCACAGATATATACTACATACATATAAACTTTTCTTTCTCTCTTTATCTCTTTCCTTCCTTCTTTCCTCCCTTCCTTCCTTCTTTCCTTCCTTCCTTCCTTCCTTCCTTCCTTCCTTCCTTCCTTCCTTCCTTCCTTCTTTCTTTCTTCCCCCCTCTCCTTCTTCCTTCCCTCCTTCCTTCCCTTCTTCCTTCCCTCCTTCCTTCCTTCCTTCCTTCCTCCCTCCCTCCCTTCCTCCCTCCCTCCCTCCCTCCCTCAATCCCTTCCTTCCCTCCCTCCCACCCTCGCTCCCTCCCTCCCTTCCCTCCCTCCTCCTCTCCCTCTCTCCTCCCTTCCCTCCTTCCCTCCCACCCTGGCCACAAAGGCCCCTCCGACACGCGGCTGCCAATCGCCAGGAGAAGGGGAGCAGGAGGAGGCAGGAGGCGAAGGAGCTGGTTAAGAAGAGCGAATTTCCCTGGAGAAATTCCCTTACGCTAATACTGTTGTGCTGAAGGCAATGGATATCGCGGAGGGGAGGGCTACTCAAGGAGACGATGCACTGCGCGGATGGCCGTGGTGCGGGTGGTTTGTGGCCGTGTTTTGGTGTGGGCGTGTTTTGGTGTGGGCGTGTTTTGGTGTGGGCGTGTTTTGGTGTGGGCGTGTTTTGGTGTGGGCGTGTTTTGGTGTGGGCGTGTTTTGGTGTGGGGCGTGTTTTGGTGTGGGCGTGTTTTGGTGTGGGCGTGTTTTGGTGTGGGCGTGTTTTGGTGTGGGCGTGTTTTGGTGTGGGCGTGTTTTGGTGTGGGCGTGTTTTGGTGTGGGCGTGTTTTGGTGTGGGCGTGTTTTGGTGTGGGGCGTGTTTTGGTGTGGGCGTGTTTTGGTGTGGGCGTGTTTTGGTGTGGGCGTGTTTTGGTGTGGGCGTGTTTTGGTGTGGGCGTGTTTTGGTGTGGGCGTGTTTTGGTGTGGGCGTGTTTTGGTGTGGGCGTGTTTTGGTGTGGGCGTGTTTTGGTGTGGGCGTGTTTTGGTGTGGGCGTGTTTTGGTGTGGGCGTGTTTTGGTGTGGGCGTGTTTTGTGTGGGCGTGTTTTGGTGTGGCGGGGCTTGGTGTGGGCGTGTTTTGGTGTGGGCGGGGTTTGGTGTGGGCGTGTTGGTGTGGCGTTGTGTGGGCGTGTTTTGGTGTGGGCGTGTTTTGGTGTGGGCGGGGCTTGGTGTGGGCGTGTTTTGGTGTGGGCGTGTGGGCGTGTTTGGTGTGGGCGTGGGCTTTTGGTGTGGGCGTGTTTTGGTGTGGGCGGGGCTTGTGGTGGGCGTGTTTTGGTGTGGGCGGGGCTTGGTGTGGGCGTGTTTTGGTGTGGGCGGGGCTTGGTGTGGGCGGGGCTTGGTGTGGGCGTGTTTTGGTGTGGGCGGGGCTTGGTGTGGGCGGGGCTTGGTGTGGGCGGGGCTTGGCGTATTCTGATGCTGGTCCCGTTTTTTTTTTTTTTATCTTTTTTTCTTTTTTTCTTTTTTTTTGAGGGTGGTATAGTTTGTTTATTTGTGGTTTGCAATGTTTTTTATCTCTCTGTTATTCTGTCGCTGTCGCTTTCTCCATTTTTTTTCTTTCTCTTTCTTTTTCTTTTGTCCTCTCTTTCTCTCTCTCTTTCTCTCCCTTTCTCTCTCTCTCTCTCTCTCTCTATCTATCTATCTATCTATCTATCTATCTATCTATCGATCTATCTATCTATCTCTATCTCTATCTCTATCTCTATCTATCTATCTATCTATCTATCTCTTTCTATCTCTCTTAACCTTTTCTCTCTCCTCCCATCACTTATCATCCTCTTTCATCACCGTTATCTCTTTCCTTCTTCTTTCCTGGTCAATTTCTCTCACACTTCTCCTCAAATTTATCTTCATTTGTCAGCTCAGCTTGAGATACAAAACTTGAACCTAAAAGCCAGAACTGTTATTATTTTCTCTTAGCACTATCTTCCTGCCAATCACGAATCACCGGCACTAAATCTTTCCGACGTAGATTACACCAGTGGACGTGTGCGTTTTCAAGGTTGTGGTTGCGTTGGTTTTGAAGGAAAAAATGGCCTTTGTGTTCTTTTGGGGAGGGAGGGATAGTTAGAAAGATAAATAGAGAGAAAGGGGGGAGTATGAGGGAGGGAGGGAGATAGAGAGAGAGAGAGAGAGAGAGAGAGAGAGAGAGAGAGAGAGAGAGAGAGAGAGAGAGAGAGAGAGAGAGAGAGAGAGAGCGAAGGAGGAGAGAGAGATGGATAGATAGATAGATAGATAGATAGGTAGATAGATAGATAGATAGAGAGAGAGAGAGAGAGAGAGAGAGAGAGAGAATAATGGAGAGTAAAAGACAGACAGACAGAGGCAATTTGATTTTAAAAAATCATCAATAAAAGATTCCTAAATAAAAAAGCCGTTTACTGTCCATTATTATTACCAAACATGTTAATCACTGACCTAGTTGAATGAACCATATGAAAAATAAGAAGAAAAATGTATCAATATATACGCAAACAAGCATATAATGAAATATGAATAATCAATGATATCCTTAAGCAAACGAAAAAGAATACTGCAATAATGTCTCAGCTTTTTACCAACAACAATTTTCAACAGCCATTCATAAGTCGTTTCCTCGGGCAGTAGTACTAATTAGCCCAATTTCGCAAAGGAAAAGTTTCCATTTAGTGTTTTTCGTGTATTGTAAAATGTCAAAAAGAATGAGGGGAAAAAAATAATACAAAACATGGGTCGAGGGAATGAGGAAAGTTATTAAATCAGAAATTCACTTTTTCCACTTCTGTTGTAATGGGTTTGAAGAAACTAATCCCTTTTTTGTGTTCTTTGTTATACTTTTTTTTTCTTTTTCATTTGTGTTTCGTAATGAGATGTTTATACACTGGTATTCACAGTAGAGAGTTACAGTTCAGTGTGTATATATATACACCAAATAGCCAAATGGAATATCTATTAATAAGATAGCAAGTCTCTATTCACAATTCAGTAATCTTATTTCACTAAAAACACCTTAACTTCACATCACATCATATCGAAACTTCCACGCCACATCACCACCAGCTAGATGCAAGATATAAATCATCTGTCAATTATAATTAATATTCAAACCGCCCTACAACACTCCTCATATGCTGGCCTTCTTCTGAATTAATTAATCAGTCAGTTAATTGTGAAAAAGTCCCCTTGATCAGTTCCTGCCAGTGTCTTATTATACGTTTGACAATCAATATTCATTATATAAATTGTACTTATAATCCCTAGGCATTAATTTATTATTGCAGTATTGTCAACGATGCTCCATTTATCCTTGCAAAAATATCTGGAGACGAGACTGTTCCCCGAAATAACTGCATACTGTCTAATAATCAGATTCAGAATATTAACGCATCAGTGAGAAAATTGCATTCTGAGGATTTCATCTTCAAAGAATATAGAGGCGCGCGGAGGAGGATGGTGCGTTTAGCGTGTTTGTGTGTATGAGAGAGAGAGAGAGAGAGAGAGAGAGAGAGAGAGAGAGAGAGAGAGAGAGAGAGAGAGAGAGAGAGAGAGTGAGAGAGAGAGAGAGAGAGAGAGAGAGAGAGAGAGAGACTATCTGATAAAAGTATAGTGCATAGTAATCGGTATTAACGTTTGTGTGTGTGTGTGTGTGTGATGAAACAAATAGTTGATACCTGAATATGAGTAATAGAATAGATAAATTCCTAGGTAATCACAATATTATAGATTGTATAGATGATAATAATGATAATGATAGAAGTGAAAATAATCATAATAATGGTAATGATAGTTATAACGATGAGATTGATGATAGAAATAACAATAATGACAACGGTGCTGATAACCATAATAATGATAGTAATGATAGTAAACACACACACACACACACACACACACACAAACAAACACACACACACACATACGCACATACACACATAGATAGATACATAGATAGATAGATAGATGGATATTCCCCTCTATCTCTTTCTCTCTCTCACACAAACACACTTCGCAAAGGAGAACAGAATCGCACACACAATAGCACCAAAGAAGGCTATAAAGAAATCAGGCAAAGACTGGCGAGATCTCTGCAAGGATTTTCAGAATATAATTCATTCTGAAGCGAATCACAAGTGTTATAAGAAGCGAGGCAGAAAAAAAAAAGATACAATTTCGACTGAAAAACAAAAGGCTGCTTTCGGATCTGAACCGCCAAAATATACCTTGAAAAATCCGCTCTCGAGTTCGGATCCAATGTTTGGAATCGAAGCGTGACGGATCCTGATGCTTTTTTGTTTCCTTGTTTATTGCAGTTATTTTTGTTTCATCTTTCAGACATCGCTTGAAGTTTGGTAATTACAGGCTCTTCTTCTTCTTCTTCTTCTTCTTCTTCTCCTTCTTCTTCTTCTTTTTCTTGTACGTCTTCTCTTTCTTTTTCTTCTTCTTCTCCTTCTTCTTCTACTACTACTACTACTACTTTTTTTCTTTTCTTTTTTCTTCTTTCCTTTTTCTTTCTCTTCTTCTTCTTCTTCTTCTTCTTCTTCTTCCTGCTCTATATCTTCTTCTATATCTTTTTCTTCTTTTTCTTTTTTTATATATATATTTACAGGGTACATTATCATTCTCTTTAATATGTTCACCTGTATAGAACGTACATATCCCCCTCTATATAGGCAGTATATATACAGATATATAAGTAGGGAGTCGAAGATGCAATATAATTTCTTAATAATTTCTGCCAGAGGGAGAGAGAGAGAGAGGGAGGGAGGGAGGGAGATGAATAGCGAGAGAAAGAGAGAGAGAGAGAGAGAGAGACAGACAGACAGACAGACAGACAGACAGACAGACAGACAGAGACAGACAGACAGACAGACAAGCAAGCAGAGAAACCAAACCAGATACACTTATCAGAAGCATCAACACCAACAACAAAAGAATTCGAAGTATAAGATTAGAAAAAAAATCTTTCAGCCGCTTTGGGTAGAAATTTCACCTCCCGGACAGAGGTGGCTGAGCCCTTTCGCTTCGCCAGGTTTATTCACTGGATTTCGGGAATGGGGGAGAGGGGGGGAGAGCAGGAGGGGGGAGAGAGGGAAAAGGAGGAGGGGGAAGAACAGGAGGATGAGTGGGGAGGGAAGAGGAGGAGGGAGAGGAGGATGGGGGGGAAGGGGACGAGTGGGAGAACAGGAGGGGGAGAGGGAAAGGGACGAGGAGGAGGGGAAAGGAAGGGGTGAGGAGAAAGAGAATGGGGGATAAGAGGGGAAAGAGAGGGAAAGGAATAGGAGGACGAGGAAGAGGATAGGGGCGAAGAGAAGAAGTGAACAGGGAAAAAGAGGGAGAAGAAGAGAAAGGAGAATAAAAAGGAGGAATAAAGGGAGGAAAATATACGAGGAGGAAGGAACAGGGGATGGGATCAGGAGGAGAAGGAGGAAAAGGCACGAGGGAGACAAGGAGAAAGAGAAGGAGGGGAGGAGGGCCACGGGACGAGGATGAGGGGAAGGGACGACGAGGAGGGGAGGGAGAGGGACGAGATCAGGTGGAGAGAGAAGGGGAGAGAGAGAAGGAGGAGGACGAGAAGGTAAAGAGAAGGAGGAAGGGGACGAGGAGGGAGAGTGGAGGCGATAATGGTAGAGAGAGCGAGAAGAAGAAAGAAGAGAAGTGGGACGAGGGGGGGGAGACGAGAAGAAAGGAGAAGAAGAAAAACAAAGCAAGAGGCGGAAAAGAGGGACAGGAGGATAAGAAAAAAGGGGGTGAGGAGAAAAAACAGAGATAAAGACGATGAAAGAGAAAGAGGAAAACGAGACGATAAAAATAGGATAGAAAGGGGGGGATAGAGAAAAAGGGAAAATAAGGGTTGACGCGTCCATTGCGCTCAGAGTAAAAGTACTGAATGAGTTTATATGTTGTACAGAATGTGAATCGCGTGGACTTGAATGTAACTCAGTAAATATGCTTTATTTCTGTACAAAAGGAGGCGTCTATATGTTGGTTTAGGTTGTGCATATAAAAGAAAAAACAAAACAAAAAAAAATCCATAAAACTGTCCTTTTTGTGTGTCGCAAAGGTAGCTTTGAAAGAAAAGCCGAAATGCAATGGTTTGCAATGAAAAAAATGTTTGTACACACACGCGCGCGTATGTATGCACGCACGCACACGCGCACAAGTACATACGTATATATGTGTATGAGTGCGTGTGTATGTGTGTGTGTGTGTGTGTGTGTGTGTGTGTGTGTGTGTGTGTGTGTGTGTGTGTGTGTGTGTGTGTGTGTGTGTGTGCATGTATGTATGTGTGTGTGTGTGTGTGTGTGTGTCTGTGTGTGTGTGTGTGTGTGTGTGTCTGTGTGTATGTATGTATGTGTGTGTGTGTGTGTGTGTGTGTGTGTGGTGTGTGTTTGATAAAACAAATAGTTGATACCAGAATAACAGAATGAATAAATTCTTGGATAAATTCTTGGATAATGAGAATAACGATAACACTATATTATAGACTGTATAGATAATGATAATGACAGAAGTGAAAATGATCATAATAATGGTAATAATAGTTATAATAATGAGATTGATGATAAAAGTAACAATAATAACAACGGTGCTGATAACCATAATAATGATAGCAATGGTATTATCAATAAAGACTCAATACTGATACATTACAATAATCATCATCATAATAACAATGACCACAATAATTACAGCAACAACAATATAAAAAATATGACAATATCATAAATACCACAAACAAACAAGAAAGAGGGGAACTAAAACAAAAATATTTTTAAAAAGAATTCCATACGAACGTGACGATCAAGTAGCGAACGCGTGACACGTGTCCCGACGCGTCAAGGGCAGGAGTTGACAGCGGTGACAGGGCGGTGACAGGGCGGAGAGAGGGCGGAGAGCAGGGCGGAGAGAGGGCGGTGACAGGGCGGAGAGCAGGGCGGAGAGAGGGCGGTGACAGGGCGGAGAGCAGGGCGGAGAGAGGGCGGGACAGGGCGGAGAGCAGGGCGGAGAGAGGGCGGTGACAGGGCGGAGCAGGGCGAATGGACCGCTGTTGAGGGAAGGCCAAGGGAGGGTTGGTGGAGTGGAGGAGGGAAGGGAGGGGGGGGGAAAGAGGGGAGGAGGAGAGGGAGGGAAAGAGCAGGGGAGGGAGGGAAGGATGAGGGGAAGGGGGGAGAGGGAAGGAGGGAAATACAGGATGAGAGGAGAGGAGAAAGGAGGGGAGGAAGGGAGGGAATGCGAGAGAGGGAAGGAATGAAAAGGGAGGGGAGGGAGGGGGTGAAATAGGGGAGGGAGGAAGGGAGAGAGGGGAGGAAAGGGAAAGGGAGGGAGGAAAGGAGGAGGGAAAGAGAGAAGGGGAAGAGGATGAGGAGGGGAGGGAGGGAAGAGAAAAGGGAAGAGGAAGGGAAGAGACACAGAGAGAGGGGGAGAAATAATAATTTCCATAGAAATAGAAAGATCGTCATAAAAGTAAGAATGGTATTTTTTTTAAGTCATGTGAAGCCCTGTATGTACGTACTCTCTCTCTCTCTCTCTCTCTCTCTTCGCTTCTCTCTCTCTCTCTCTCTCTCTCTCTCTCTCTCTCTCTCTCTCTCTCTCTCTCTCTCTCTCTCCCTCCCTCTTTCTCTCTCTCTGCCTCTCTCTTTCCCTCCCTCCCTCCTTCCCTCCCTTTCTCCCTCCCTCCCTCTCTCTCCTTACCTACCAACCAACCTGCCTCTATTTCCACCTTGATCCTATCCCTTACCCTCTCCTCAGATCCAACCCAGAAAACCAAGCGATTCGAAGGCATAACTGAGCCACCACATCAACAAACTCCTTTCTCCCTATAGCCTACGACCATATGAAAGACAAGAGAAGATCGGTATCACACGGCGTCCCCCCCCCTCCTCCGTCGCTATCAAAGGCGAATCGTAGAACGGTTACGAAAAGGGATTCCCTGCGATGCATAGAGGATCCGGACTTTTGGAATAGAGGGATTTGGGATTACCGATAGAGGGATTACCGGAGGGATATGTCTACACACCGTTTGGCACGAAAGGCGAGGGGATGGGAGAGAGGAAATTGGCCTATGGGCAGAGAGGGAAGCGGTGAGAATTATTCCGTGGCCAGAAATTGAATGTTGTTCAGCGGTGGGGAAGGAATGGACAGTGAGGTTGCTTTAATATGGTGATGTGTTATTGTGTTGTCTTTATGGTGAAATGTTATTTATCATTAGATGTATCGTGTTATTTTTATGGTGTGTTTTCATTTTTTTATCATTTTTTTATCTGTATTATCATGATCAAGAACGACATATTATTTAAATCACCTGTTGAGATGTGAGGTGTGTGTACGTGTGTGTGTGTGTGTGTGTGTGTGTGTGTGTGTGTGTGTGTGTGTGTGTGTGTGTGTGTGTGTGTGTGTGTGTGTGTGTGTGTGTGTGTGTGTGTGTGTGTGTGTGTGTGTGTGTGTGTGTGTGCTTGTGTGTACGTGTGTGCCGTTTATAATTGTAAATTCACACATACGGACATCCATACGCTGTGCTCCCATATATCTGTGTATAAAATATATAACTTCATAAAATAAGACTAACGCAAAAGGTTTCCCCAACATTATAATAAAGGCAGTACACGGTTACAGTGACGCAAACACCAACACAAATGAACAAGATCGCGTCGGATTTCACCGTGCTTCGCTACGTGAGTCGCGCTCTCGTTCGCTCTCTCTCCCTCCTATATTTACGTCTCTCTCTCTCTCTCTCTTCTCACTCATCGTCTCTTCTCCTCTCCTCTCTCTCCTCTCTCTCCTCCTCATCTCTCTCCTCTCTCTCTCTCTCTCTCACTATCACCCTCTTCCCTACTCCCTCTCCTCCCTCCTATACTATACTTACTCTCTCCTCTCTCTCTCTCTCTATATATATATTATATCTATATTATATTATATATATATTATATATATTTTATTATATATTATCTCTCTCTCTCTCTCTCTCTCTCTCTCTCTCTCTCTCTCTCTCTCTCTCTCTCTCTCTATCACCCTCTTTCCCTATCTCCCTCTCTCCCTCTCTCTATATATATTACTCTCTCTCTCTCTCTCTCTCTCTCTCTCTCTCTCTCCTCTCTCTCTCTCTCTTCTCTCTCTCTCTCTCTCTCTCTCTCTATCACCCTCTTTCCATATCTCCCTCTCTCCCTCTCTCTATATATATATTCTCTCTCTCTCTCTCTCTCTCTCTCTCTCTCTCTCTCTCCCCCTATCACCCTCTTTCCCTATCACCCTATTTCCCTATCTCCCTCTCTCCCTCTCTCCCTCCTTCACTCCTTCCTTCCTTCCCCTTCTCCCTTTCTCTCCCTCTCTCTCTCTCAATCTCACTCTTCGTCGCATGTAAGTTGTTTCCAGCCCCTGCTTTCTGCACTGCTCTGTGTATATTGTTCGTCGTACATGTCCCAGAACCGACCCATTTGGAAGGAACATGACATCGATGGAAGCTTTTGTGTACAAGCTAAATCTTAGTCTGATTTCTTTTTTTTTATTTACTCCTTTCTTTATTTTTGTTATCTGTTTTTACTTGGATATTTTCATTGGTAGTGTTGAGCGGTCATTGCTATTTGTGGTGGATGTGTCTGCTTGTGATAGGATGATACTAATGATGATAATGGGGGGAGTAATATTAATGGTAATGATAATTAGTATCATTATCATTATTATTTTTATCATCATTATTATTATTATAATTATTATTATTATTATTATTATTATTATTATTATTATTATTATTATTATTATCATTATTATTATTGTTGTTGTTGTTGTTGTTGTTGTTGTTATTATTATTTTTGTTTTTTTATTCTCATCATCATCATCATCATCATCATCATTATAATTATCATAGTAATCATTACTTTCATTGTTATCATTATTGTTATCAAAATCACGTACTATTGCAACATTTATTAATTTATTCAGTTAATCACTTTTGTCCTTTTCATCTTCCTTAGTATACTATTGTATCAAACTCCATTAAAATTCTGCAATTATATTATAGTTCTGAAATTGATTCTAGAAGTAATTTGATAAAAAAGAAGATATACCAGGGGAAGAGGGTCATTATTACCATTAACTTGTCAAATATCTAAGACTAACACGACCTTCGCCTCAGATTTAAGTGTAGTGTTCTGCTGATGACTCTGCTGATTACGAACTTTACTCTCTGCCTCTAGATCTGTCTGTTTGTTTGTGTCTATTTCTGCTTCTGTCTTTGTCTATGTGTGTGCGTGTGTGTGTGTGTGTGTGTGTATGTGTGTGTGTGTGTGTGTGTGTGTGTTGGTTTGTGTACGTGTTATATATATATATATATATATATATATATATATATATATATATATATATATATATATATATATATATATGTATATCATACATATATATATATATATATATATATATATATATATATATATATATATATATATATATATATATATATATATATCCCTCTCCCTCACTCCCTCTGCCTCTCCATTCTACCCTAACCCTTAACCCAGTGTAAGTTTTTCCTTCGTCATTCCGAGAAGGCCATTGTGCCGAATTAAAACTCTACTTTCTATTTTTGTCTCTTATATATCTCTTACGCGGATTGTGGCAAATGTCAAAACTTTGAGAGTGATATTTCTAAAAAGCCTTTTTTATGTTCTTTCTTTCTTTCTGCTGAGTACTTTCTTCCAAACTTTATTTTCGCGAGGACTGTAATGTTATAAAAAGGAATCTGATTTCGTATTGGCAAGTCTACCCGAGATTTCCCGTTTTCTTGTATTTCGATTTCTTTTCTTCTCCCGTTTTCTTTTACTTTGCTTTCTTTTCTTTTTCCCGTTTTCTTTTGCTTCATTTCTTTTCCTCTCCCTTTTTTTTTCGTTTTCTTTTTCTTCTCCTGTTTTCTTTTCGTTTTCTTTTCTCTCATTTTCTTTTACTTTGGTTTCTTTTCTTCTCCCGTTTTCTTTTACTTCGTTTTCATATCTTCTCCCGTTTTCTTTTCGTTTTCTTTTCTCTTCCCGTTTTCCTTTACTTCGTTTACCTTTCTTCTCCCGTTTTCTTTTCTGTTTTAATTCTGCAGTCTTTTCTCTGTTTATTATTTGTTTGTACTTGTTTTCGTCTTGTTCTTTATAGATATTTAAAACTACGAAGAATTCCTGAAAAGTTATTTAATCGAGGAAAAGAAGATTAGTATTAAATAGGTTTTATGGAAGATTAAACGCATGATAATCTTATATATAACGAAACTAACAGTAAGCGTTTCATCGTTTTTAACCAACGTTATTGTTTCTGTTTTTATCTCTATCCTCATTGCTACGAATATCCGTTATTATTATTTCATCAACATATTTTTTCATTATCAATTAGCATTAAATGTTGTCATTATGACATCATAATCTATGATTATTAATGTCAAAATTTATTCGTTTTATCATCATTGGTGTTTTATTATTATTATTGTTATCACTTTTATGTTTTGTTATAATCATCGCCATCATTATTATAATCATTATTAGCATTGTTATTTATTTTATTATTATCATTATCTTTATTACTATTAACATTATCATCACAGTCATTATCATTATGACTGTTATAATTAGCATCATTATTACTATCATTATCATTATTATTATCATTATTACCATTATCACGATCAGTATAATCATTATTATTGTTGATGATGTAATAA
Source organism: Penaeus monodon (assembly GCF_015228065.2). Taxonomy (NCBI): domain Eukaryota; kingdom Metazoa; phylum Arthropoda; class Malacostraca; order Decapoda; family Penaeidae; genus Penaeus; species Penaeus monodon. The sequence continues at coordinate 63,573,558 of NC_051386.1, read as the reverse complement.
AAAATAACAACAACAACATCATTATGATAATAATAATAATTAGAAGTAGTAGTAGTAGCATTATTAGTAGTATTATGATCATCATGATTCTACTCGTTATTATCATCATCATTATTACTATTATCACTATTATGATTATTGTCGTTATTATCATTATTACTTCTACTTTAATTGTTACAATTAATATTATAGTTATTATTATTATTATTATTATTATTATTATTATTATTATTATTATTATTATTATTATTATTATCATTATTATTATTGTTCCATTAGTATTATTATCTTTATTCATGATAATCTTCGTCATTATAATTATCACTAGTAGTAGTAACATCTGTCGTAGCGGTCAAGGTAGTGGCAGTAGTAAAAAAAATATGAGCAGATGATCATTACAATCAATTCATTAAAATCATCATATTTTTAATCATCATAATTGATTATATTTCCTTTATCAGCCGATCTGCTCATCTGATTTTTTTTCTCCCCACCTGGCGTGTCTCCAGGATTAAAGGCAGCAGATAACTACATTTCCCCAACATAATCTTTATGTTCTAACTTTCATCGTTTTATTTCCGAATTATTTATTTATTTATTTTTTATTATTATACATATATATTTTTTTTTAGAAATTCTCCCCTGTTTTCTGTTTCTCTTTTCGTTTTCGTTTTCGTTTTTTGTAACGGTTACTGTCACCTTTATGAATCAGTAGGAAGCTAAATTTACTCTTCCTTATAACCTCTGACCTGACCTGTGACCTCTGATCCCCCGCCTGCTCAATGACCTTTCTCACTCGCGCTCAGGTCCCGTTCTGCTTCGCTCGGCTCTCGAAGCTCCGAACCGAGGAGCAGGACTTATATGCACATGCA
>NC_051386.1:63557686-63570186 GCF_015228065.2 Penaeus monodon | reverse complement strand
GGAACAGTCCGGAACCTAGCAAAAGAAAAACATAAGAACGAGTCATAAGCTTCTGAAACCTTTTTTTATGTGTTTAGAATTCGGACTCATGAGAGAGGAAAAGGAAAGTAAAGAAAATATATGAAATCTATTATCCAGTAACAGTTGTAATAACAGCAGGAATTCGTGTACTTGGCGCATAACGATTGACAATGAAATCCAAAATATATGATGGATGTAATAACATGTCACAGTCACGAAGTACGGAAAAATAAACAGGGAATTCTACGTTACATAATAAACAAAAAATCCATTTCATATAAACCGTGATGAATCTCTGGACTGGCAATAAAAAATACTTTTTTTCTTTTTCTTCCTTGTTTGTGTGTGAAAGTAGATTACCTCAGTGACGATTCTGTATTGTGTATTGACAGTGTCTGTCTATGAGGCGAGAACAAATCCCTTGTTAAGGGAAGTGAAAACAAGCTAATAACACAGTATACCTTTAAAGTTAATGGAAATCTTTGTCAAGCAATAGGACTGTTACCCTGGCTATGAAATGAGACACTTTCAGTAATTGAGTTTCGTGGGGCTCGGATAAAGTAGTGAAACGGATTCGTTTTCCTAGGCTGGAGTTGCATTAACTATATTTCGTTTAATATTCCTCTAATATCAGGAGGGAAAAAACCTGGCAACTCTGGTTTCGCCAAATATTTACTATGTCAGCTGTCTCTAATCAGCTGGCACTTCGAACTTAGTTTTATTCCAGTTAGCTGATTTTAAACCTTCTGTTTTGATTTTTCTTTTTTTTTCATCAATTCTAGTCTGCTGACCCTTGGGTCTATTTTAGCCAGAGGATTTTTAAAGATACTGATCTGATTTTTTACCCTTTTTTATTTTAATCAGCTGATTTAAAAGAAAATGTAATCAGATTTTCTTATATTCCTCTTATTAAATTCTGATCATCTGACACTTTATACTTACGTTCAATGTTTATAAAAGCACACCTTACACGAGACACAGCTTCTGTCCATGACTGTGCGTTTCCCAAATGGATATCTTTGCGCATTCTATATACCTCCAGATTGTACAGCCCTACAGACGTGACAAATCAACGGGCGTCTATATATCAGTTTTCCCCAACAATTTGTTCGTCTGTCGATTACACATCATAGATATTGTCGCTATCTGTCAATGGAAACAAACAAGAGGCGGGATAATGGATCGAATGAGAGAGAATACATAGACACATTCATCTCAGGAAACGGCGGAGGCTAATGGACCGAAAAATTGTATCCTGGGGAGACTGTCGTAGAAAAAAAAGTTCAAAATAAAGAAAATAGGCGTAAAGAAAGACAAAAATAACCACAGTTCCCAATACGGATCACTTTTCTTCCGAACGAGATGCTTATTTCGAGATGGGAAATCCCCTCACTTTTCCCCCCCTCTCCTGCTCTTACGGTCTTCCTCTGTATTCTAAGAGACTTTTAGGCCCACTCACGCCCACCCGCCCCTTCATTTCCTCTCCTTCAGGACTGTAGGCCTATGGTTTATCTCGTGTAATCCCCTCCTTTCTCTCTCTCATTTGTTTCTGCTCTTGCCCCGAGAGGCAGGAGATAGGCAGGCGAGAGGGAGGGAAGCATCCTCTGCCCTGGTCTTTTCCTTTCTCTCTCTCTCTCTCTCTCTCTCTCTCTCTCTCTCTCTCTCTCTCTCTCTCTCTCTCTCTCTCTCTCTCTCTCTCTCTTTCTCTCTCTCCTCTCTCTCTCTCTCTCTCTCTCTCTCTCTCTCTCTCTCTCTCTCTCTCTCTCTCTCTCTCTCTCTCTCCTCTCTTTATTTCTTCTCTCATCTTCCTTTTCTTCACTTTTCTCTCGGTCGAAGTCTCTTCTTCCCTTTTTCTTTTCTTTTTTTTCTCCTTTCCTGGTCTCTCTCCTTCCTTCCTTCCCTCTCCCCAATTCCCCCTCTTCCCTCCTTCCCCACTTCCCTCCCCCCCTCTCATACCTCCCATTTCCTTCTCTCCCTTTTTCTCCCCTTTTCTCCCTCCTCTCCCCTTCCCTCCACCTCCCTCCCCCCCCCCCTCAGAGCCTTCCCAGGAAATGAGAATGAAGGAAGAGGAAGAGAGGAGGAGGAAATTTTTAAAAAATGAGAATGAAAGAAGGAAGGTAGGAAGAAGAGTAGACAGAGAGAGAGAGAGAAACCAGGAAGAGGAAAAGGGGGAAGAGAAGAATAAAGAGGAGATCAAAAGCCACTTATAAAAAAAAATAAATAAATAAATAAGTAAAATAGGTTCGTCGCCCCTGTGATCGCCATGGCAACGGGCGACGCGTCCATCATATCGCCGTAGCGTGTGACTGAGTACACGCTGATGGGCGGGCCGAGCGGCGAGGGCGTGAGGGGAAGGGGTCTTGCAAAGGGGAAACTCATGAGAAAGCAAACAAAAGTTGGATGAGGCGTTTCGTTCTGATTAATATTGAATGGAAAGTTAAACTTAGCTGGATTCTCTGTGTAAATATTGGTGTTCAAAAGCCCCACCCCGAAAAGAAAAAGGATAATAATAATAATAGTAATAATAATAATAATGATAATAATAATTATTATAATTATTATTATTATTATTATTATTATTATTATTATTATTATTATTATTATTATGATTATCATTATTGTTATAACAATGATGATGATAATGATAATGATAATAATAATAACAATGTAAAATAATAATAAAAATAATTATTATTAATATTATTATTATCTATCATTTTTATTATCATTATCATTATCATCATTATTATCATTATTATTATTATTATTATTATTATTATTATTATCATTATTATTATTATTATTATTATTATTATTATTATTATTATTATTATTATTATTATTATTATTATTATTATTATAACAATAATAATAAAATGAAAGTTCTTAATAATCATTTTTTTATGCTTCAAAATCGCCATCTTATCTCATTCTCTCCCTTTCTCCGTGCTTTATTATCGCTCCCCATTTGCTCTCTTTCCTTATGCGCTTTTCTTCTTCCTCCAATCATCTCCTCTTTCTTCCTTTTTATTCACTTATATGTATATATATATATATATATATTATATATATATATATATATATATAAATATATATATATATATATATATATATATATATATATATATATATATGTGTGTGTGTGTGTGTGTGTGTGTGTGTGTGTGTGTGTGTTGTATGTATGTATGTATGTATGTATGTATTTTTATATATATATATATATATATATATATATTTTATATATATATATATATATATATTATATATATATATATACACACCCGAATACACACGTAAATACATGCATTGAAGTGTCTCTTTCGCGCAGTTTTCGCTGCTTCGCCCAAACTCTTCTAAAAATAAACACACACACCGGACCTCCTCTTGCCTTGTCTGAACTCTCGCAACAATTTCCCGGGCGGCGTGGGCGGAGGACCCCAGGGACAGGAACTTCTTCGCTAACTTCCGGGGGCGTGAGAGAACCTTGATGCGTTTGCAGAAAAGGTGGTAAAGATCTTCATTAACCCGCTGCTAATCATCTTTTGATGAGTATCTATTTTTTTCAAGTTTTTTTTTGTTTTTTGTTTTTTTTTTCTCTTTTATATATATATATATATATATATATATATATATATATATATATATATCTCTTTCTGTTTCATTTCTTAAGTTTCATTGTTTTGATTGATTTAGATATAAAGTACTTGAGAGATATAGAGTAGATTAGATAGAGATATGATATATACAGTGAATTCTCCATAATAAACTAACTGACATACGCACAAATAATGTAAAGGAACACTCATACACACGAACACACACACACACACACACTAACACACGCACAAAACACACACACACACACACACACACACACACCCCTACACTACTTCCCTCCGACAAACACACACTATTCCCCCGCACCCCCACCCACCCCCTCACCCGCTCTTCCCCTACGCCCGTGGGGGAGTCTGGCTCCTTGCGAGGGCATCCCAGGGGCATCCTCCTTCTCCCGAGGGCATCCCAGGGGCATCCTCCTTCTCATGACCGCCTGAGGGCATCCCACTCGCCAGATAATTTCGTTAACTGACGGGGAAATATGAGCTAAACGTGAGCGCTGCTGAAGGCTTCTTCTCCAAAGAGGCTGCAAGAGGGACTTGAAAACTTTTTTGTCTCTTTTTAATGAAGGTGATTTTTTTTCCTTTTTTTTCTTATTCTCTCTGCTTCTCTCTCTTTTTTATTGTCCTTTTTGTCTTGTCTTCTCTTTTCTTCTCTACCCTCTCTCTTTCTCTTCTCTTCTCTCTGTCTCATTCTCTAATTCCCCCTCTCTCTCTCTCTCCTCTTTTTCTCTTTATTTCTCCCTTTCCCCCTCTCCCTCCTTCCCATCCCACCCTCTCTCCCTCTCTCTCTCTCCCTCTCTCCCTCTCTCTCTCTATCTATCTATCTATCTATCTATCTATCTTTACCTCTATCTATCTATCTCTATCTCCATCTCTATCTCTCTCTATCTATCTATCTATCTATCTATCTATCCATCTCTTTTCCTCCCTCCCTCCCTCTCTATCTATCTATCTTCCTACCTCTCTCCCTCTCCCTCTCCTTCCCCCTTCCTCTCTCCCTTTCTCCCTCCTTTGGAACTGACCTGCAGCGGAGTACATTCCAGGCTACTCCGGGTCGGTCAGCGGCTTTGGCGAGAGAGAAATGCTTTTAATGTAATTGGTTTCTAAATCAGCCCGTCTTAGAAAAAAAAATAAATAAATAAGTATATATATTCTGCTTCCATCCCATGGGGTAGTTTGTTTTTTTTGCATCGTAATAGATATTTTGGAAAGGAATTTTTTTGAAATTGTGTGTTTTTTGGGAATGTCTTGGTTGACTAAGGATATCAGCTTTCGAGTTTTGTTTTATATTAAGTTCGTGGTCAGTGATGATGAATAATTAGATAAGTATAATTGATGAAGTGATGATAAAAAATGTTGAGTAAGGTCTCTTGGTATAAATATTAACATTACAAATGATATGGCTTTTGCGTTAGAAATGACGCTTCTGATTGAAGGAATATACTGAAGATTCTTTTAAAATGTATATGCACACATACACATGTACATGCGCAAACACTGACACACACACACACACACAAACACACACACACACACACACACACACACTACATATATATATATATATATATATATATATATATATATATATATATATATATATACATGGAGCAGCCCCATCCATCGAGAGCTGATCCTCGTCTCACGAGAACTTCCCTCACACCCCCCCCCCCCCCGGCCGCCCACCGCCTTCGCCCGGACCAAGTTGTGCGCCGCTGTTGATCCCCGTGTAAGTGTGTACGTGTGTAAGTGTGTAAGTATGTAAGTATGTAAGTATGTGTCTAAAGGCGAGACGTGTGTTAAGAGGAGGAGGGTCTGTGTTATAATCATGACGGTGACTTTGATAGACTGTGAGCAAGAAGATCGTTGTTGATTTTATATATGGATTCTGCTTCTTCTTTTTTCCTGATTATTATTATCAATTCTTTATTTTCGTTTATTATTATCATTATTATTGTTATCATTATTGTTATCATCAATATTTTTATTATCATTAATATCATTATTATTATCATTTTTAGTTGTTATTATTATTATTATTATTATTATTATTATCATTATCATCACCATCATCATTATCATTATCATTTTTATCATCATTTTCAATATCATTATTATTATTGATATCATCATTATTATTGTTATTATCATTGTTGTTCTCATCATTATTATCATTATCCATACTCTTATTAGTATTATGATTATTATCATTACCATAGCTATCCTTCTTCTTTTTCTTACGCTGTGCGGTGCAGCGGCAGCGACCTCGTCAAGCAATCTTGCTGACCCGCGTTCGAATCCCTCGCCGCCAGCGGGTGGCAACCGGCCATTCCTCGCACACAGGGGGTCATTTAGAAGCAAAATGGCACAGACAGTATGTCACGCCAAGAATATCCGTTGTTACCAATGGAACAAATCTAAATTATTATTATTATTATTATTATTATTATCATTATCATCATTATTAGTAATTATTATTATTATCATTATTAATATGATTATTATTATTATTATTATTACTATCATTATTATTATTATTATTATTATTATTATTATTAATATTATTATTAATTATTATTATTATTATCGTTATTATTATTGTTATTATCAATATTATTATCATTGTTATCATTATTACTATTATTTTCATTATCATTCATTTTCCTTCCTTCCTTTTTTCCTGTTTTCCTTCTTTTTCTTTTTGTTCCTCATTTTCAAACCAAGGATGTACACGAAAGCGAAAGAGAAGATAAAAATGGGGAGAAAAAAGGCGATTATTCCTGAGGAGCGATGCAATAAAACACGAAAACGCGTTAACCAATCAGGAACTCCGGAGATAAGTATTGGGAATCTATTGCTCAGAGGAAGTTCGGTGAAAAAAGTTATGAACTATCTTCGCTCTTTCTCGCTCTCTCTCTCTCGCTCTCTCTCTCTCTCTCTCTCTCTCTCTCTCTCTCTCTCTCTCTCTCTCTCTCTCTCTCTCTCTCTCTCTCTCTCTCTCTCTCTCTCTCTCTCTCTCTCTCTCTCTCTCCCTCTCTCTCTCTCTCTCTCTCTCTCTCTCTCTCTCTCTCTCTCTCTCTCTCTCTCTCTCCTTCTCTCTCTCTCTCTCTCTCCTCTCTCTCTCTCTATTTCTCTATTTAACCGATACCTTTTTCTTGCCTGATGTTTCTCCTCGTGATCATCTTCGAAGGACAGGCAGCCTTACAACCCGTGCCACGAAATCCGCGTAACGTGAATTAATCCTCTTTAAAGCTTGACTCTCTGCTTAATCCTATTCTTAATGCAACGTTAACCTTTCAGTTCAGTCTTTTGAAATCCGATAAGAGAAAATAAGAATGAGATAAGATACGGTTAGGTAAGGTAAGATGCGGTAAAGTAAGGTAAGGTGAGATAAGACACGGTAAGGCAAGATCGGAGAAGATAAGGTAAGATAAGGCAAGATAAGGTAAAACAATATATTATAAGGTAATATGTGTGTGTGGTGGCCAAGGCAGCCCAAGTCAGTGCCGAGTAAATAGAGATGTTGACTCAAAAAAAAAAAAAAAAAAAAAAACACACCGGGCGGAAGGCAATGGCAAACCACCGCTCTAAATTGCCAAGAAAATCATGGAAGCCCATGATCGCCAAGGCCGCGGTGGCCGAATGGTTAGAGCATCGGACTCAAGACTGTCACGACGGCAATCTGAGTTCGAGGGTTCGAGTCACCGGCCGGCGTGTTGTTCCCTTGGGCAAGGAACTTCACCTTGATTGCCTACCTAGCCACTGGGTGTCCAAGCCAGCCCAAGTCAGTGCTGGTCCCAAGCCCGGATAGAATAGAGAGAATGATTACCTAAAAGGTACCACCGGCACTCTCCGTGGAAAGGAACTGGGGACCCTACCACGTACTCACTCCAAGAGCATCACAACATGAAAACTACAATTATCATGCTGTGACCACGGCGGCTCAGACATAAACCTACCGTTAAAAGAAGAAGATAAGATAAGGTAATAAGTAAGATAAGTAATTCAGTCTTATGAAGCCCCATGAGGTAAGATATGATAAGATAAGGAAAAAAACAAAACTACAAAAGGCCTAAGTTTGCAGCTAGTCATGACCTCTGACCTCATTCGACCTCATGACCTCCAAGTCATAAACATACACAGATATGTATGTGCGTTTGTGTGTGTGGAGGGGGCATGGACGCGTGTTTGTTTGTATGTGTGTGTGTATGTTATGCGTGTATGTTTATGGGTATGGATGTGTGCGTTTGTGTGTGTGTGTGTGTGTGTGTGTGTGTGTGTTTGTGTGTATCCACATATGCGCGCGTGTACGTGCATGTGCGTGTGCATAAGGCCCAATCTCGGCCCCAAAGTCAGATGATCGCTTTCCCTAAACTTCCACGAAGTTGGTCAGCCTACCTTCGACATCCCTCCTCCTGCTGCTGCTTCCTCCTGCTGAAGATTCAGCAGATTTTCCAACAGCAGGCGATGAAACCTCCCTTGCTCTTCATCGGGATTTCGCAAAATTTCGCAAGATTTGGCACAGCTTCCCTCGCCACGACTGCCGGTGGCACTGCGGAGGCCCCCTTGTCTCTCGGAAAATACTTCAAGATTTTCCTTTTCCTCCTCCTCCTCCTCCTTTTCCTCCTCCTCCTCCTCCTTTTCCTCCTCCTCCTCCTTTCTCCTCAGATAAAGAGGCCATGTAGACAGGTTGCCACTTCTCCTTTTCCTTCCTCCTCGATCTCTTTACAGGGAATCTGATCTCCTGTGAGACAGCTATCAAAGAGGGCAAGAGAGTTAAACGCTTTAATTCAGATAGATGCGCCTCGTTTTTTCTGCTTTTTGCCTATATTCTTACACTTCTTTATTCATTCATTTTTAAGGCATATTTCCGTGGGAAACGTAAAAAACAATAAAAGAATATATATCATGCTTACATACGGAAATACATACAAACACACACGCATACATACGCACGTACATACATACAGATCTATATCCATACATACATACTCTCATAAATACGTACAGACACAAAGACACACATATACATAAGCATACATACACACAGACATAGGCACAAATATAAATACACACACATACGAACAAAGACACACACACAAATAAACATAAATGCATACACACATACCTACGTACAAGAATAAATACACACGCAAACACACACACACAACACACACAAACACACACACACACACACACACACACACACACACACACACACACACACACACACACACACACACACATATACACACACGCGCGCGCGGGCAAACAAACACACACAAACAAACCCCCAAACACACCAAATACATGCATACACCCAAAAAACACACACACATGGAATATGAAAGCTCTCTCTACAGCAACCACAGGAGCGTCTTGAAGAGCTCGACAAGGAAGATAAACGACTGCCAACCCTCGCCAAGTCGCAACAGAAATGTCTATCAGAAAACCGTACTCTTTGGGTACATTCATCCCGAGATTCGGTGCCGTTTTTCGACTTCTTTTGAGAGAGAGAGAGGAGGAGGGAGGGAGAGAGAAGGAGGAGAGGGGAAGAGAGAGAGAGAGAGAGAGAGAGAGAGAGAGAGAGAGAGAGAGAGAGAGAGAGAGAGAGAGAGAGAGAGGAAGGAGAGAGAAGAAGAGGAAGAGAGAGGAAGGAGGGAGAGAGGGGGGGAGGGAGGGAGGGAGAGTGGGGGAGGGCGGGAGAAGGAGGAGAGAGAAAGGGAGAGGGAGTGAGAAGGAGGCGAGGGAACGGGAGAGAGAGGGGGGGAGGGAGTGAGAAGGAGAGGGAAGGGGAGTGAGATAAGGGGGGAGAGAGGGAGAGGTGAAGAAGGAGAAAGGAAAGGGAGAGAGATGAAAGGGAGGGGGGAGGATAAGAGGAAAGGCAGAGGGAGGGAAGGAGAGAGAGAGACAGACAGACAGACAGACAGATAAACAGACAGACAGAGAGAAAGAGACAGACAAACAAACAAACATAGATGCAGATGAAACATCAAAGAGCTCTAAATTTTATTGTAACTGACCTTTCACTATTGTAAGAACTAAATGCTCAAAGTAAAACCCAAATTGGATTAATTAGGAGTAAAACTAAAAATGACATGTAAACCAATGCCTTTTCTCAAGCATTCTGGTTTATGATCAGCTTTAATGATATCTTTTATTTATATCTACGACCCTCTCTTAACTTTATCTATCTGTCTGTATCTTTACCTGTCTACTTATCTATTTATCTGTCTATCTTTTTACTGTCTATGTATTTATTTATCTATTCATCTATCTATTTATCTAACTGCATTTCTCCAATTGTGCTGCTCGATTTCTCTATCTCTCTCTCTCTCTCTCTCTCTCTCTCTCTCTCTCTCTCTCTCTCTCTCTCTCTCTCCTCTCTCTCTCTCTCTATCTATCTCTCTCTCTCTATCTATCTATCTATCTATCTGTCTATCTCTTTTTTTTTAAACTTTATTTCAGGTATAACATGAAAGTGCATTTACAGAAGTTTGCCAAAGCTTTAACATATTACACGTGAAGCTATCTGTGGCAAGCACTTCTAAAAGTGAACATTAAAACAACAACGAGACTAAGCAGGAAAAGAACTAAAACCTTATGTAAAAACAATAAATAAGTGATCAGTTAAAACTCAAGAATATTCATTATGTACATCTGCTACTGGTTGAAGAGCCAAATGTTGACGCGACTCTTGAGTTGTTGTAGACGTTGCGTGATGGAGGCTAGTGTTCCTGACCATGTGGTTCCAAAGGCGCCCATATCTTGAAAAGGCACATGCACTTGCTCTTGTCGCTCGCGTCGGGTGTTGTAGCTGGAGTTGTGTGGAATGGGAAGGCGTAGGTTTGACAGATGTGGAGTCTGCACTACACTGACTTTATACATTACGCCGGTGTTGCAGTGGTTGAAGAGTGACATCCAGTGGTTGCCGTGTTTTGTAGCGTATGATTGCCTCCGCCCTCCTATGAACCTGTTCCAGCAGAAGATATGAAGGCGGACAGGCAGAGAACACAAGCGGACTGTACTCCATAAGGCTGCAGACTTGCGACTTGTAGAGTGCTATTACACCAGGCCCGTCCAAAAGATGGCAGATGCGACGGATGCATCCAAGCTTCCACGCAGCTCTCTTAAAGCCACTTGCTGGACGTGACGCGTGAATGTTAAGCCGCTAGCGAACTCTACTCCAAGGATCTTGTTCGAGTCCTTCAGAGACAATCCTTTGCCGTCGAGGAGGATGTTTGGAGCGGGCAAGGAGGCCCATCTCTGACGGGAGATGAGCGCCACCTGCCATCTCCGGCTTCACGCCACAGGGTTCTGAAGCGTCTGATTGATGTGCGCTATCGTTCGCTGATGGTCGTCTCGCCAACTCGTGAGTGACATCGTGCAGTCGTCAGCATATGCGGACGCCTCCGGTATGAGCTACAGGATGTCATTAAAGAAGACGTTCCAAAGCAGAGGTTCGAGGACGCTACCTTGGGGCACAGAAGGCACTGACGGGGTACTCAGTGGAGGAGTGGCCATTCACCACCATGGAAAGTGATCTTCCAAGCTCCTTAACTTGCTGATGATGCCACAGTGCCACACCCTGTCGAACGCACCAGCGATGTCTAGAGCGATCACATAAGTGTCTTGGCCATCATCTAAGGCTTGACTCCATGACTCCATGACGAGAAGTAGGTCAGAGGCTGATCTCTCTGCCCGAAAGCCAAACTGTTTCTCGTCCAATAATCGGTGGTAGTCGAAGCGTTTTTCAACAATTATACTTTCAAATACCTTGCTAACAACACAGAGCAGAGATATGGGCCTATAATTGTTAGGATCCGTCGCTGCAGATTTTTTGTGGAACGCCGCTACTCGAGCAGATTTCCACAAACAAGGCCATTGCTTCCTTGCAAGCACACAGGGGCTCTGCTAATCGGCCAGCACAACCTTTGAGCAGACGGGGACTAATCTGGTCCCTGCCCACAGCTTTATTCGTGTCTAAATGATCAAGGATTTTCTTAACCTCGTCAGCTTTAATGCCGATGGTTGCCAGTGTAGCTGTAGTGTAGAGAGGGGCGGATGGGGGAAGTAGGTGGAGGTCAGGGACACTCATTTTGCTTGCAAAGTGAGTGACAAGTACCTGGACCTTTCCTTCCCTCGTGATTGCAGTGGTTTCATCAGGCTTTGTTAATGAGGGTATGGTGTCGTCCTGAAGCAGGCCCTGAAGCTGCTTGTATCGACGCCAGGTTCAACTTTTCTGGTCAGCAGCAGTGTGACACCGATAACCAAAGCATGGCTGATCTCCTTCATTGCATTTGCATCTCTGACTAGGTATAAAACGTCTCTGTAGTGTTAATAAGACGCCATCAATATTGGATACCTGTTCATTGATATCGCCTCTCAATATTTTATCCCACTTCACCTGTCTTAGCTTGTGGTGCTTACTGGCCCATTTGCCTTTATTAAAGAGCCAGTTTGTTCGAAATGTATTTTCCTCTCGATCCACTTCTGTTATCACCTGTGTGTGAACAGCAAAGTGGTCGGAGGATCCAACAGTCCCCAGTCGGCTACACGTATTTATGTCGGAGCTGAGGTCACTGATAACAGGGTCAAGTGAGGAAACTGAAATGTGGGTGGCAAAATCCACATGATTTGTTAATCCATGCACTATCAGCAACTCATCAAATACCCTGGCGACAAGATACTCGTTTAGGTCGCCGACGATGATTGTATGGCTGCATTCTTGTGCTTGTAGGAGAGCATCAAGGTGTGATTGCAGATAGGTAAGGGGCTCTCGGCCTTGCCACTGGGGCCTGTAGCACACGCACAACAGAATGGGTGATTCTCCGTGACTCTTAAGGAACATCGTTTTCA
>NC_051386.1:63540186-63552686 GCF_015228065.2 Penaeus monodon | reverse complement strand
GTGTTCGTGTGGGGGCGGGGGTGAGTATATATACATACCATCAGAATTTTTAGTATTATAGGCGCCAAATATTGTCAGCATTATCGCTGTAATTACTGAAATCCTTAGGCCTTATGAACGTGTATAGGAATTTAATATGTGGCAGCCTATCTCTAATTTCAGAATATATTACCAACGTAGGTATTTTACGTTATATCGCATTTAAACAGATAAAACGTATAAAAAATCATCCAAGCAAAGCCACACACACACACACACACACACACACACACACACACACACACACACACACACACACACACACACACACACACACCACACACAAACACACACACACACACACACACACACACACACACACACACACACACACACACACACACACACACACACACACACACACACACACACACAAACACACACACACACACACACACACACACACACACACACACACACACACACACACAAACACACAAACACACACACACACACACACACACACACAAACACACAAACACAAACACACACACACACACACACACACACACAAACAAACGCATGATATTTGGCTCTGTTCAAGATATAGTTTGTTTGTTTGTTTGTTTTTTTATTCATTTCAGTTTTTCCCCGTTTTCGCATTTGAGGTTATTTCTCTAGTTTTGGATTTTCCTCATTTCTGAATTCTTGGGTATAGTTCCCTAATGTCGGATGTTTGCAGTGTTTTTTGTTTTGTTTTTGTTTTTTGGTGACGTGTTTTCTCATATTTCCAGATTTTCGAAAAAAAGAAATATTTTCCCCACATTCCTAGATTTTGGGGTATTTTTTTACCTATTTTAGGACATGAGTTCTGCATTTCCGAATACCTTGAGTACATTTTTCCCATTTCCGAATTTTAGGGGTATATCTGTCCCCATTTCCGGATATGAGATATACTTTTAACGATATGCTTTCTTTATCGATCCCGAGATAGGGAATCATCAGGACTTTTCTCTTTATGTAGCAAGTTTAATATCCTTCCCATGTTTATTTTTTATTCATTTACTTTTTAGATTATCTGTTTTATTAATAAGATAATTTCCGAATAAATTCAGTGATAGGTCAGGACCATTCAATATTCTGTTTCACCTTAAATTCATTCTTTTTTTGGTTATTCTGTATCCCATCTTAACAGATTCCAGAACCTCATTTTTATGGGTTGGTTTGTCGATTCTCGTATTTCTTTAAGAAGCTATTTTCGGAGAATATCCAATAACAATGACATGATCGAATGATTTAATTGGTAAAATACTATAATAACAATAATAAAACTTATTTCCAGGAAGAGAAAGCCTTAGAATTGCACCCGGTCATCTCAGGATCTAAAGAGGATTATTTTCCAGGCTCCCCACCTGTACCTACTGAGGGTAACGGGTCATGGTCGATCAAGACTTACGATGCCAGGGTAGCATAGGCAGGGGATGGTCTCCGCTGCCCACGACAATGGCTGCAGAAGGAGAGCGAATAGGAATAGCGAAAGAGAGACCGAATAGCGAAAGAGAGAGCGAATAGCAAGCGAGAGAGAGAGAGAGAGAGAGAGAGAGAGAGAGAGGAGAGGAGGAGGAGGAGAGGAGAGAGAGAGAGGAGAGGAAGATGGAGAGAGAGAAATGGCAAACTCCGTATTGTTCTTTGTGCAACCTTGAGCTAGGAAACCCCAAAAATGGCTATCATATTGAGAGACAGGTAGATAGATTGACTGATAGATAGACAGACGTGTATAGATAGATAGATAGATTATACAGACATACACACTTGTTTACACTTACACACGGTAAGCATACAACCACTATCCATCCTACCACACTAATAATAATCAACAGAACAATAATCAACATTAAACCGAAGAGAACGATATCCCGAACAGAAATTACGAAGAAAGGAAGGGTTCAGCAGTCTTAGAAGCTCATATTTGCTTCCAATTAAACTAATCAAGAGGCTGGACAAAGGCATATTTACGAAGTGTGCTCGTTATGGGACCGAGAGAGGGAGAGAGATGAGTAGATATGAAATGGACAGATGGTTTCAAGGGAAAATGTTAGACGCAGGAAAAAGATGCGGAAAGTTTTTTTCTTTTCCTTTCTTTTCTTTTTCTAAATCAGCGAGACCAAGAAATAGATGTATTAATTAAAAGAAACAAGTTGGTAAGTTAATTTGTAACATTTTGCTGAAGTTGAGGATTGAGGAAGATAAGAAAGATGAGATAATGTTTTTATTCCTACAAGGAATTAAGAAATGCGTGTTTTTGCCTCCTGGATGTTCACTAAAAAATTATGATATAAATATATAAAAGTCAAAGAGAAGAAATTAACGAATAAGGACATGGGAAAGGGAGAAAATATGAATAGCAATATTGAGAGAAGGATGTGTGAGCGGCTGAAATAACAAAACTATTTAGAACAACGACAGGAAAATTATTGGAAAGCTAGAGAGTAAAAAAAAAAATATGAAACAAACAAGAAGAAAGGATAAAGGAAATAACTATGTGACTATGATAATCACAATGAGAATGATAGTGACAAAGATAATAAAAACAAAACCAGCAACAACAGTAATGCATTTGGAAATTATATAATGATAACGATAATGATAATGATGATGAAGGTGAAAATAGGAATGATAACTGTTATAATGATAATAGTAACAGTATCGGCTATGGTAGTAATGATGAGAATAATAGTACTAACGATAATAATAATGATAATGATGATAATAGTAATAATAATGATATTATTGTTATTATCATTACTAAAGATAATAAAGATAATGATAATAAACACAATGGTTATGTTAATGATAATGACGAAATAAATAACATCGATAAGCTAAGTAACAAATAACAGAACTGTAATTTCCAAAGAAGAAAAAATATTTCGATGCAAATTATCAGCTTCAGTCAAACGTTCACTCACATTCTTTATTCATTTTAATTTTTCTTTCTTTTCTTTATTTTCTTCTTCTTCCATACAAAACGAGTGACGTTCGATGATTTTGTTTAATTGTTCAGGATTTAGAATAAAAATGTCTCATTTGTATTTACTGCATATTAAATGTATCAACCATTTTTGTTCCAATGTGTTTTTTTTTTTTTTTTTGTTTATTTATTAATTTATTTATTTATTACTTTTTTCATGAGGTTTCTTATCTTTTTTATCTTCACTTTTTAACCATTTGTTTTACTATATTTCTATGCATTTTCTTGTTATATTATTTTATCTTAACACTTTCATTATTAATGTTGTTTACAATCTTGATATTTTTTTCACAATCCTTATCGTTATAAATCGTTTCATTATTATCCTTATTAATCGTTTCATTATTATCCTTATTAATTATTATCCTTCTTATTGTATTCCTCGATTCGTTGTTCATATTCATGGCTTTGCAAATTATAGAAAAAATAAATAAAAGAAAATGAATGAAAGACATGGACAAATAATAAGAACGATGCATAATATAGGCTGAAGAATAATTAAGACGGTAATTATGATAACTATAATTAAGAGTGAGCATTAACAGCTTCGATAATGATGTAATTTATTTGTCTAAATAATTATTTCTTATCAGATCATAATTTTGTCCTATTTTCATTCATGCATTTTTTTTTTCTATTATTTATTTACATCTGATAAAGGCATTTTTTATGCTTGCGGCTGACAAAAAGAAGAAAAAAAGAAGAAAAAGGAGAAAAAGAAGAAGAAAAAAAAGGGGAAGAACAAGAAAAAAGAAGAAAAAAAAGGAAAAACAAAGAAAGCGATCGCCTGCAAATATAGATAGATAGATAGTTTTCTTTTTTTTTTTTTTGAGGTTTGGACGAAAATTCTTATAAAGGCGGACGAACAGACAGACAGACACAAAGGCCTACTATACAGTTCCTATGAAGATGAGAATATTGCTATGAAATGTAATGACACTGATAATGCTATTAATGTTAGTACTAATTAACAATAAATATGATTATTGTGATGTTAGTAGTAATTACACTGAATTATACTAGCGTGATATCAGAGGAGATATCCCTTATGGAAGGGAATAACCATAGAACCACGATAACAATAACAGTAACAATAAGAAAATATGATAATCAAAAATATATTCTGTAAATTTTAACAACAGCAATATTAATATAATAATAATAATAATAATAATGATAATAATAATAATAATAATAATAATAATAAGTTACAATAACGTATAATATATATATAACAACGGCTTATAATAATAATAACTTGAATAACTTATAATAAAAACAATAAATCAACAATGATACAAATATTGATAATAACAAAATAACATTAATAACTATACAACTACATAATACAATAATAATACAACTATATAACTACATAAGTTAAATGCCAAAGCGGTGACAAAGCAGCCTTATTGATAAAAAGATCACACGAGGATGAGAGAAATAGCAACAGCGTAATAGACGAAAAAACTATCGCTGAAAAAAACTGTAAGTACCACCGTTTTCCCCCCCTCCCCTTCCACCCCCTCCCCCCCCCCCCCCGCCTCCATCCTCCTCCTCCCTCCCCCTCCCCTTCTCCCCTTCCACCACTTCCCTCTCCTTCCCCTCTCCACATCCCCTCCACCCCCCTCCCCCTTTCCCTCCCCTTCCCTACCCTTCCTTACCCCCACCCCTTTCTCCACTTCCCCTCCCCTACCCCAATTTCCTCTTTCCTTTCCCCACCCCCACCCCTCTCCGTCCCCTTCCCCTGCATTTCCCCTCTCCACCCCCCTTCATTTCCTCTTCCCTCTCCCTTACCACTTCCCCACCCCCTTCCCCCCTCTCTCCTTCCCCACCAATCCTCCCGTCTCCCTCCCCCCTTCCCCACCCCTCCCCCCCTCAGTAGCGGACTGCACTACATACATATTTGGCAAATTTTCCCTTGCTTGTCTTACCTCGGCCAGAAAGATATTCAAATTATCTTAAAAGGCTTCAGCCATTACCGAATTTATACTTTCCATTGAAAACAAGTTGGAATCCTTGAGACTAAGGTTTTTCGTTCCGTAAAAATATGAGGTTTTGATAAGAGGAAAAAAGAGAGAGGGATGAGAGAAAGGGAGAGAGACAGAAAGAGAGAAGGAGAGAAAGAGGAGGGAGAGAGAGAGAGAGAGAGAGAGAGAGAGACAGACAGACAGACAGACAGACTGAGAGAAAAGAGAGAGAGAGACAAAAAGACAGAGAGAGAGGAGCCAGAGAGAAATTATAATTAATGAATAGACAAATATACTGTTAGGAAAAGACCCAGAGAAAGAAAGAGAGACAGAGAGAGAGAGAGAAAAAAAAAGAGAGAGAGAAGAGAGAGAGGGAGAAAGAGAGAGAGAGAGGGAGAGTGAGAAAGAGAGAGAGGAGGGGGCGATAGACAGTTAAAGAGAGTATATAAGGCGTTCAGATAGACACCGAGAGGAAGGGGCAGAGAGAAAGAGAGAAAATAGAGGAGGAAAAGAGAGAGAGAAAAAAAAGAGGTGGAAGAGAGAGAGAGATAAGAGAGAAGGAGAGAAAAAAAGAGAGAAAGAGAGAGAGAAAAGAGAGGACGAGAAGCACACGTAGGTGGTTCAGCTCTATTCCTTCGTCTTTAATATCTATTTCAAGTAGCCTTCTGCTTCCACGTCATTCTAAACAGGATCCTTTGTGTTGAAAAAAGGACAGAAACATTTCTCGGTTTTACACTTTCTTTTGCATTTTCCTTATCATATTCTGTTTGTTTGTCTGTCTGTCTGTTTCTCTCTCTCTCTCTCTCTCTCTCTCTCTCTCTCTCTCTCTCTCTCTCTCTCTCTCTCTCTCTCTCTCTCTCTCTCTCTCTCTCCTCTCTCCTCTCTCTCTCTCTCTCTCTCCTCTCTCTCTCTCTCTCTCCTCTCTCTCTCCTATCTCTCTTCTATCTTCTCTATCTTTCTCGTCAATCTTTCTCCCTTTCGCCTATATCCTCCGTATCTTCTCGTTATCTCTTTTCTCGTCGAATCCTCTATCTTTCTACCTCTCTTCCGCTATCCCTCACACACACGTTGAATTTATTTTCTCATTCTGTTCCTCTGGTTTTCTTTTTCTTTCGCTCTCTTTCCCTCCCTCACTTTCTTCCTCTTTCTCCCGAATTTCTTCTCTTATTCCTATCTCTTTCTCTCCCATCTCTTTTTCACTTTATTTCTGTTTTATTGCAATGTGTTTTGTTTTTATTCCGTCTGCCTGTGTAACTTTCTTACCTGAAGTGCATTTCCAGAATATAAAGACACTTTGCATAAATTATTTGTAAACTGATATTCCCTTGAACCTTCCATTATTGTTTAAATTCTTATGGCTCCGAGAAAATGGGTTAAAATCCAAAGGAAGAAATATACGATTTCTTTATTAATTCTATATTTTTGGGGGGCATCTAATTTTTTTTCTTTTTTTTTTCTTTTTTAAGACGAAGATATAAGCTGATCATTTGAGTTTCCTGGATAACGGACATGACGTCGAGGAGGAGGACGTCGGGGAGGATGACATTAGTGATGAAGACGCCAAGGAGGAGGTCGCTGAGGTCGAGATGTTCGTCGAGGAGGAGGACGTCGAGGTCGAGGAGGAGGACGTCGAGGAGGAGGACGTCGAGGAGGAGGACGTCAAGAAGGAGGACATCGAGGAGGAGGGCGTCAAGGAAGAGGACATCGAGGAGGAGGGCGTCAAGGAAGAGGACGTCGAGGAGGAGGACGTCGAGGAGGAGGACGTCGAGGAGGAGGACGTCGAGGAGGAGGACGTCGAGGAGGAGGACGTCGAGGAGGACGTCGAGGAGGAGGACGTCGAGGAGGAGGACGTCGAGAAGGAGGACGGCATCCTGGAGGAGGAAACGCAGCGAGTGGAACTTGTTCTTCTCGACATGGAAATGCGATTACTTGATGACGAAGTTCTTGGGCGCCGAAGTGTCCAAGGGGGAAGTGGGACGGGAGTGCTTCGAGAGCTTCTGAAGCACGAGTTGAAGTTCTCGAAGTGTCTGAAACGTGATTTAGTGAAGCCTTGAGCCGAAGGAGTGGAGGAATGTCCGCTGGAGCAAGTGTGAGGCGTATATGAAACACGTATACAAGAGGATCCGAAGCATGATCCGAGGCAGGCGAAGCACGAATTGCATTTCTCACGCACACATTAAAAAAAAAAAAAAATCAAGGTATGGAGTTTTTGTTGAAGAAAAGGTGAAACCTGAAGTAGGAATTAAGTAGCCTGGAGTACAAAACTGAAGCATGATTTGAGTCAACTGAAGCACTATACTAACGTGTCCGAAAGAATGATTCAGTAATTCAAGAAAAGGAATCGATAAACGTAAAGCACAAACCAAAAAGTATGAACGCGGTATAACTGTTAAATATGAATCGTGATATGCAGAGAAGTAAGTTCAAGAAAGTTATTGTTGGGAGAGAGTTTGCGAGAGAAATCGAACACCATGACTCTGCGAATGTATGATAATTACATGAAAAAAAGGTAAATGCGATTGAATTTCTCTGGATGGAAAGCAAGGATGATGAGAAAAAAGAACAAAGATAGACGAAAATATTTTATAATTCCAGACCATTGTTATTTGCGAAACATTCGGGAAATACAGACAGATTTTGGAAAGCATTCAAAGTCTTTATAGGAAAAAAAGATGATGACGGAGAAGAAAAGTGGGATGGTGGGAAAGAAGAATAAAAGAAGAAAGAAAGAAAGAGAAACAGGGGAAAGAGAGAATAGAAGAAGAAATACAAATTTTTAAAAAAAGTCCGAGGAGAAAAGTAGGATAGAAGAAGAAAAGCCAAAGTAAAAAAAAGGAAAGAAAGAAATGGAAACAGCGAAAAGAGATAATAAAAGAAGATATACACGTTTTAAAAATCCATAGAATGCGACGAGAAAAACATTCCGGGAGAGATAGAGAGGAAGCGAAATCGGGTAATTTTTGGAATATATCGCGAGTATGTTACGTCACGAGGACCTTGCAAAAACCCGCCTGTAAGATTTTGATGATTATGAATCCTTTCTGACTTCCTGCACAGACTCTCCTTTCCTTCTCTCCTCTCCTGACTTAGCTGTTACGTATTTTTTTAAAGAATATTTATAGTTTTCTTTTTCTTTTTTTTCTCTCTTTTTTTTCTGTCTGTTTATTTTTCTATCTCGCTCTCTCTCTCTCTCTTTGTCTCTCTCGCTCTCTCTCTCACTCTATCTACCTATCTATTTATCTCTTTTTCTCTCCTCTTCTCTTCTCTCTCTCTCTCTCTCTCTCTCTCTCTCTCTCTATATATATATATATATATATATATATATATAATATATATATATATAATATATATATATATATATATATCTTTTCTCTTCTCTTCTCTTCTCTTCTCTCTCTCTCTCTCTCAATCTATCTATCTATCTATCTATCTATCTCTTTTCTCTTCACTTCTCTTCTCCTCTCTATCTCTCTCTCTCTCTCTATCTATCTATCTATCCCTATCTCTCTTCTCTCTTTTCTCTTCTCCCTCCCTCCCTCCATCCTACCATAACCCCCACCCTTTCTCTATCCCTCTTCTCCCTCTTCCTCCCTCCCTCCTCTCCTCTTCCTCCCTCCCTCCTCTCCTCTTCCTCCCTCCCTCATTTCCTCTTCCTCCCTTTCTCCCTCCCTCCCTCCTTCCCCTCCTCCTTCCTCCGCCTTCCCTCTCTCCCTCCCTTCTTCCCTCGTCCTCCCTCCTCCTTCCCTCTTCCTCCCTCCCTCCCTCCTTCCCTCTTCCTCCCTCCCTCCTTCCCTCTTCCCTCCCTCCTTCCCTCTTCCTCCCTCCCTCCTTCCCTCTTCCTCCCTCCTTCCCTCTTCCTCCCTCCCTCCTTCCCTCGTCCTCCCTCCCTCCTTCCCTCTTCCTCCCTCCCTCCCTCCTTCCCTATTTCTCCCTCCTCCTCCCCTCTTCCTCCCTCCCTCTTTCCCTCTTCCTCCCTCCTTCCCTCTTCCTCCCTCCCTCCTTCCCTCTTCCTCCCTCCCTCCTTCCCTCTTCCTCCTCCTCCTTCCCTCTCCTCCTCCTTCCTCTTCCTCCCTTCCTCTCTCCCCTCCTCCTCTCCTCCCTCCCTCCTTCCCTCTCCTCTCCTTCCTGTCTCTCCTTTCCCTCTTCTTTCCTTCCCTCCTCTTCCTCTTCTCCCTCTCCTCTTATTCTCCCCTCTTCTCTCCCTCGAAGGAGGGAAGTACCGTCCGAAGGAGAAAGGAAACGGTAAAAAGGAAAAAGGTTTACGTCGAGGAGGAGGACGTCGAGGAGGAGGACGTCGAGGAGGAGAAAAACGGTCGAGGAGGAGGAGTCGAGGAGGAGACGTCGAGGGGTAGCGAGGACAGCTGGGGGAGGGCGTCGGGAGGGACGTCGGACCGAGGAGAGGACGTGAGGAGACGTCGGGAGGATGGAGGACGTCGAGGAGGATCGGAAGGAGGCGGCATCTGGAGAGACGCAGCGAGTGGACTTCTTCTCGACTGGAAATGCATCTTATACAAGTTCTGGCGCCAGTGTCCGGGGGAAGTGGGACGGAGGCTCAGAGCTTTGAAGCACGAGTTGAGTCTCGAATGTCTGAACGTGATTTGTGAAGCTGAGCGAAGAGTGAGGAATGTCCGCTGGAGCAAGTGGAGGCGATATGAAACCTATCAGAGGATCCGAAGCATGATCCGGCAGGCAAGCCGAATTGCATTTCTCACGCACACATTAAAAAAAAAATCAAGGTATGGAGTTTTTGTTGAAGAAAAGGTGAAACCTGAAGTAGGAATTAAGTAGCCTGGAGTACAAAACTGAAGCATGATTTGAGTCAACTGAAGCACTATACTAACGTGTCCGAAAGAATGATTCAAAAATTCAAGAAAAGGATCGATAACTAAAGCACAACCAAAAGTATGAACGCGGTATAACTGTTAAATATGAATCGTGATATGCATAGAAGTAAGTTCAAGAAAGTTATTGTTGGGAGAGAGTTTGCGAGAGAAATCGAACACCATGACTCTGCGAATGTATGATAATTACATGAAAAAAAGGTAAATGCGATTGAATTTCTCTGGATGGAAAGCAAGGATGATGAGAAAAAAGAACAAAGATAGACGAAAATATTTTATAATTCCAGACCATTGTTATTTGCGAAACATTCGGGAAATACAGACAGATTTTGGAAAGCATTCAAAGTCTTTATAGGAAAAAAAGATGAAGACGGAGAAGAAAGTGGATGGAAAGAAGAATAAAAGAAGAAAGAAAGAAAGAGAAACAGGGGAAAGAGAGAATAGAAGAAGAAATACAAATCTTTAAAAAAAGTCCGAGAAGAAAAGTAGGATAGAAGAAAAGCCAAAGTAAAAAAAAGGAAAGAAAGAAATGGAAACAGCGAAAAGAGATAATAAAAGAAGATATACACGTTTTAAAAATCCATAGAATGCGACGAGAAAAACATTCCGGGAGAGATAGAGAGGAAGCGAATTCGGGTAATGTTTGGAATATATCGCGAGTATGTTACGTCACGAGGACCTTGCAAAAACCCGCCTGTAAGATTTTGATGATTATGAATCTTTCTGATTTCCTGCACAGACTCTCCTTTCCTTCTCTCCTCTCCTGACTTAGCTGTTACGTATCTTTTTTTAAAGAATATTTATCTTGTTTTCTTTTTCTTTTCTTTTTCTCAGTGTTTTTTTTTTCTGTCTTTATTTTTCTATCTCGCTCTCTCTCTCTTTCTCTTTGTCTCTCTCGCTCTCTCTCGCTCTCTCTCTCACTCTATCTACCTATCTATTTATCTCTTTTCTCTCCTCTTCTCTTCTCTTTCTCTCTTTCTCTCTCTCTCTCTATCTATCTATCTATCTCTTTTCTCTTCTCTTCTCTTCTCTCTCTTTCTCTCTATCTATCTATCTCTTTTCTCTTCACTTCTCTTCTCATCTCTATCTCTCTCTATCTATCTATCTATCTATCTATCCCTATCTCTCATCTCTCTTTTTTCTTCTCCCTCCCTCCCTCCCTCCCTCCTACCATAACCTCCACCCTTTCTCTACCCCATCTTCTCTCTCTTCCTCCCTCCCTCCTTTCCTCTTCCTCCCTCCCTCCCTCCTTCCCTCTTCCTCCCTCCCTCCCTCTTCCCTCTTCCTCCCTCCCTCCCTCCTTCCCTATTCCTCCGTCTCCGCTCGCAAGCCAGGAATTAATCCTGATTATCCCCAGACCCGCCTTATTGACTCGTGCCAGAAGACCTATATTATTGCTTGACATGAGAACCTTTCCGGCCGCAGCAATGACCTGATCCGGCCCAGGGGTTTCGCTGACCTTAAACGACCTTGTATGTCTCTCTCGGTGACAATAGCCGCTGTGTTTGCGTGTGTGCTGGAGAGTGGGAGAAGGGGCGAGGGGGGAGGGGAGGAGGATGGGGAGGGGTAGGGAGGAGGGAGGGAGGAGGAGAGATAAGGAGGAGGAGGAGAGATGAGGAGGAGGAGGGAGGGAGGGGGAAGAGGAGGAGGAGGAGGAAGGAAGGGGGAGGAGGAGGAGGGAGGAAGGGGGAAGATGAGGAGGAAGAGGGAAGGAGAAAAAAAGGATTGGAATGAGAAGAGGAGGAGAGAAGAAGAGGGAGTGACAGGGGGGGGAAATGAAAACACTAAAGGAGGAGGGAGGAAGGTGAGAAAGTTAGGAAGAAGGGGAAGGAGAGATATAGGGATGGAGGCGAGGAGGAGGAGGGAGAAAGATAAAAGGAAGGGAGGATAAGGAAGAAGAAATAGGAGAGAAAGGAGAAAGAGGGAAGGAGGGGAGGATTAGCAGGAGAAGGGAAGAAGTGAACAGGAAGGGATGAAGATGAGGAAGAGAGAAGAAAAGGAGGTGAAAAGAAGAAAGAGAAGAGAGGGAGGAGAGGAGATGAAATGGGAGGGAGGAAGAAGAAAGAGGGAGAGAAGGAAGTGGGAACAAGAGAGAAGGAGAGTACGAGGAAGGAGGAAGAGGAAAGCAAAGGAGAAAAAAAAAGAGTGGAAAGAGAAGGAGAGAAGAAGGAAAGAGGAATAGGAAGAAAGAGAGGAGAAGGGAGGAAGAAAGAGAGTAGGAAGAGAAAGGTGGAAGAAAGAAGGAGAGGTAAAGAGAAGGAAAGAGAGAGAAAGAGAGAAAGGAAAAGATGATATGTAAACAGCTTTTTATACACACACATATATACATACATATATATATATGACTAAGCAAATAAGTAGATAAACGTACATACATACATACATACATACATGCATGACTAAGCAAATAAGTAGATACTTAAACGTACATACATACATGCATACGTACATACATAATATCCAAAATGACCTTTGAACATGAGAAGTAAAGATAAGATCGGGAAGAACGCAACAAAATATAAATATAAATCCAAACGTAAACAAACCTCATTATTATTTAACTTTTTCATCAAGAGAAGACGATTGATAATTCTCACCACCATCTCGTCCATTTTCCCTTTCTTCCACCTCAGAAACAACCATGAGGAGAAAAAATTACGATAATATTCTTTCGTCAGA